>NC_051861.1:68499235-68679833 GCF_015732765.1 Culex quinquefasciatus | reverse complement strand
CATCCATTCAATTTTTCATATCGAGAATTTGCATGATTTTTAAGTCATAAGGGCGCCTCCAGTCAAATTTTCATAACAAAATTTGCATGATTTTTTAAAGTCATGGAGGCGCCTCCATTCAATTTTCATATCGAGAATTTGCATGATTTTTAAGACGCAGGGGCCTTCATCAGTCAAATTTTTATGTTGCATATTCGTATTGAAAAAAACTAAGTCTTAGGAGCGCCTCAAAGTTAAATTTTCCATAATTTTTCATAAAATGTTTTTAGTCATTAGGGCGCCTCCAGTCAAATTTTTCATATCGAAATTTGCATGATTTTTAAGACGTAAGGGGCGCCTCCAGTCAAATTTTTACATTGCATATTCGTAGAAAAAAATAAGTCTTAGGGGCGCCTCCAGTTAAATTTTCATAATTTTTATAAAAATGTTTTAGTCATTAGGGCGCATCCATTCAATTTTTCATATCGAAGAATTTGCATGATTTTTAAGTCATAAGGGCGCCTCCAGTAGAATTTTCATAACAAAATTTGCATGATTTTTTAAAGTCGTAGGGGCGCCTCCATTCAATTTTTCATATCGAGAATTTGCATGATTTTTTTAAGACGTAGGGGCGCTCCAGTCAAATTTTTATATTGCATATTCGTATTGAAAAAAACTAAGTCTTAGGGCGCCTCCAGTTAAATTTTCATAATTTTCATGAAAATGTTTTAGTCATTAGGGCGCCTACATTCAATTTTCATATCGAGAATTTGCATGATTTTTTTTTAAGTCGTAGGGCGCCTCCAGTCAAATTTTTATAATGCATATTCGTATTGAAAAAAAACAAGTCTTAGGGGCGCCTCCAGTTAAATTTTCATAATTTTCAAAAAAATGTTTTAGTCATTAGGGCGCCTCCAGTCAAATTTTTCATTTCGATTTGAAAAAAGCAAAAAAAAATCTCTTTGGCATTTTAGCAACATAGCTAAAAAAAACATGAGGGGCGCATGGGGTGTAACTAACTTAATTTGCCAGGGGGGGGGGTTTAGGGGTTTAACCCCTAATTGATTCTTGACTTCTTCCTTTTGCCTATATTTATATGCCCTTTCAATTCAAATTTGACCAAATTTCATCCAGTTCTTTCTGAAAAAAGTTCACATACAGTCATCTTTTACCCCAATAGCGAATGTCTTGAAGGTTTTAAGTTAAATCATTTTTAGGAAAAAATACGAGGTACATAAAAAGATTAAAAATAGTAATCACTGTTTTTGTAAATCGAAAAAGAGTCACTGACAGTAACAAATAATCAACGATAATAACAATGTCTTACTTGGAACTCAGCATGCGCATTTTGTTTATAACTGAGTACAAGAAAATCAAAGTGTTGCATTTAAAATAATTGAAACTAACAAAAATATCAAAAGAAGTTGCAACTAAGGCCGATGCAAATATTTTTGAAGTTTATGTCCCTTGGCTCTGACCAAAGTCGAAAGGGGGCAAAATAAAAAAAAAATTATAAGCCTAGGTTTCAACATTTGGATGAAAAAGGTGTTATAAAATACATTTTACAGACGTACAGTTGCTTTCCAATCATTAGTTTTTCATTGGCGGATTTTTTTCGCAAAAAAAAAAAATCGTGGGAATGTCCATTGGTATTTCATGAAATATTAAAATCTTTTCGAAGGAGTTCAAACATGCTAAATATGATTTTAAACGTGGGAAAGTGCATTTTAACTGGTTTTCAGTTGATTAGTTAATTTTCATTTAAATTTTGAAGTTTTTCGAAAAAATATTTTTTTCCCCCTGATCATTCAGGCAGGGAAAAGGGGAGCGACATAAACTTTGAAAAATATTTGCAACGGCTAATTTTGAAATAATCATTGAATGTTGATGTTGATTTTAGGTAAACTATTTTGATATCGTTGCAAATTATCGTTGAACAAATCTCAAGATTTCAGTACAAAAATCAACTAATTAAAAAATTGATAGAACAAAATAAAGGATTTTAATTTATTTTTCAAATATTATAAAAAAACAAAATTAAAATATTATCAACCGGTAAGAATTTTTTCATAATGTCCCGCCAATATGACAGAAGGTTATCATCATTGCAAATCAATGTACCTTAAAAAATGAAATACTTGTGACCTAGAAAATATTTTACTTGTGGATATTTGTTTTTATTATATTTTAAGTTTTTATTTATTTTGATGAAGACGCAAGATCATTCATACAGTTTCGTTTTAGGTGAAGATATCGTGCGCCTCCTTTTTAATGTATATTAAATTTTAAAATTAAAATAAATTAAAAATTTCCAGGGTAAAACATTTTTCATGTCACAAATATTTGAAAAGGACCTCTCAAGCGTCCTTTCCACGAAGAAATTGTTTGTTTGCAATAATAATCTCCTTCAGCCATGGCGTGATGTCCATTTACGTTATAAAAAAAAAAACAAAAAAAAATGATTCGTTTAAAATTGTCATTTGCACTGTGCACTGTGCTTCTTATAAATGTCAGCCTGAAAGTGAGCAAATTGAATTTTTATGTTCAATAGATTATTAAGGCCAGGTTTCTTTTAATTATTCATTCAAAAATAACAATTTATTATTTAAATTTATTAGCTTTGAATAAATTATTTGCAATTTGAGGTTAAGCAAATAAATCCAAATTTACTCACAAATCTGTTCTTTTCAAAATGCCTCTAAAACTGAAGATTTTTTTTGATTTCTGTTTCCATAACGTATAAAACTTGTAACCTAGAAACTTTTTTCTGTTTTGTGATTCGAACTTATTTTTCTTGAGAAAAACATGACGCTTAGCGAGTATTTAAATAATCCTATTTATCAATGTTTTAAAAATAATTAACTAATATTAATTAACTATCTTTTGAAACATTTAAAAATATGTGGAGTCGGAGTCGGAGCCAACCATTTGTTGGAGTCGGAGTCGTTTGAAATATGACCCGACTCCGCAGCCCTGAATTCTACTGTCTCATTGTAGACGCACTTGGAAGGAACAATGTGGAACTGTTCAGTTACAAGATCCCTAGTATTTTTAATATGTTAATTTATTTATGTATTATTTAATGTTCTTTTTGGTAAATGTTCAAAGGTTTAGGTTACGAGCTATAGGAAACACCAATATTGTATAGCGTAGTCCCCGTCAACAAACACAACAAAATATTGTCTCTTACCCGGTCGGAAATTGCGGACGCATTTCTGGCGTTCGTCTGGGGGCTTGCGCCAGCCATCTGGCAGAATTTCCCACAGATTTGCCCCTGATTTCTGCCAAGATTTCTGGCGAATATGACATAAACCGGTCGTGCACCGTTCAACCGATTGAACCGGTTGATTTTTTTTGCCAGACAGCTGGCAGAAATTTTGCCCGATTTTCGCCAGATTCGTCTGGCGTTACGCAAAACTTGGCTAGAATAAGTGTGCCAAGTGTGGTGACTATAACTTCAACCTGTAGACCACTGCGGATGAAGATGGCCAAACCCCCAGACGATTTTTCTCGACACGACCAGATACTTTCGTAACCAGGTATGCTGTAAAAGTGTGATCGGCCTTTTTTATCCAATTATAATCACGTCGATGGTAGTTCTTAATTCTTGCAGGAAAACGCAGAACGAATCTAGCTTTTCGAACTGATTCATGCCACGTAAGTTAATTTGTAGCATCTTGAAAGTAGCAGTATCAATGGGAAGATTTGAGCTGCAGGGTCGTCGACGAAGGTATTAGTTGCTTGATGTTCTAGGTACATAGATGGCATACTTTAGTTACTGCTTCTGTAATGTGGCTAGGCTATTGCTTTGACCCAGAAGATGGGAATCGCCTTTGAGTGCTCATTTTTCATTATAGCACCGTTCCGACCAGGCCAGACAAATCGCAGTTCCAACTTGTCTTGTAATCAGTGTCTTGCGAACCTTCGTGGTGAACGGACACTATAGCTGCGGTAGTTTTACTACCTAAGCTCAGAGTTATTTCAAAACAAAATTCACAGTCTTTTTAAGACTACCTGAGTTATTTTCCAAAATTCTAAACAGTCTTTTCAAGACTAACCCCACCTGAAATTTTGTTGTATTTTACAAACGAAGCCATCTTTTAAGAGAACTTTGCTTGCAAAATGCGTCAAAACAAAGGTAAACGCAAATCTTCTGAAGATTTGGTCGTTACGTCGGTGAAGCGTTTGAACGCTAAACCGGCTAACGGAAACAGAAAAAGAAAACAGCCTTTTCTGAGGTCTGATTCTGATTCTGAATGTGAGGTCAATCCTCCAATTCCATTGACAAACAGTTTCGATGTTTTATCCGAAACTGATGACAAGAACCTTCTCCTCGTACTGAGCCTTCTGCCGTCGAGAAACGAGTAAAGGCTCCGCCAATTGTAGTGACTTCCGTCTCCGATTTGGCCAGCTTTCGAACGCAACTGAAGAATTGCAAGGACACTTGCAATTTGAAGGTTTCGTTCCAGCTTGGTCGAAGAGGAGAATGTCGCTTGTTGACGGAATCTTTACAAGATCACCAAACTTTTGTTGGTTATTTGAAAAACCACAAACACAATTTCTACACGTATGAGACCAAGAATGCTCGTCCATTCAAGGCGGTCCTGAAAGGTCTCTCCAACGACTTGTCGGTGGATGAGATCAAAAACGAACTTAAGGTGTTGCTTGGCTTTGCCCCATCCCAAGTAATACCAATGAAGAAAAAATCAAACGGGAATATTTCTCGCTTTGGTTTGACTTCACAATTTTATCTGATTCATTTCAACAGAAATGAAATCAACAATTTGAAACTTTTGGGCAAAGTACAGTTTTTGTTCCATGTACGGGTAAAGTGGGAGCATTTTAGAAACATGGCGGTAATGGCCAGAATCTGACCCATTGCCGGCGTTGCCAGGCATTCGGTCACGGTACTGATCATTGCGCCATGGTTCCAAAATGCATGGTTTGCGGGGATTCTTCTCACGACAAGGACAATTGTCCCGTGAAAGAAGTCACCCAATTTAAATGTGCAAATTGTGGTGGAAATCACAAATCAAATTTCTGGGATTGCCCCATCAGAAAAAGGTTTTGGATTCTCGTGCTAAGCATCAGCCGAAATCCAAACCGAAATTTTCTCAAAGTCAGGTTGTACCTGCATCTTTAAATCAAACGTTCGTGCTGTCTCACTCGAACAATTCTAGAAATACCCCTACCGTGGAAAAGTTAGGTAACAACAATGGCATTTCTTATGCTAACGTTGTTTCGGGTTCGGGTTCATCCACGGATTTTAAATCCTCTACCAATCTTTCTGAAATTGGGCAGGTACCTCAAATTTCATTTGAAAATTTTTCTGCTGGCAACGCTTTGGGATCTTCTGATCTCGGCGATGTTACGTTTGAAAAATGACTTTTTGCAAAACTCACTGTTTGGTTTGATTCAAACAATGAGTAATGCTACATCCATGATGGAAGCAATCCAGATTGGATTAAAATTTGCGAATGATGTTGTTCTTACCCTGAAGTTTAATCATGGATCTAAGTAATTCCATCAATATTATGAATTTTAATGCTCGCTCTTTAAAAGCGAAAGAAAATGAATTTTTCAACTTTTACGAGTTCATAACGTGCATGTTGCTGTTATAACCGAAACATTCTTAAAAACTGGCACTTATTTGAAAAGTGATCCAGATTATAAAGTTATAACTAATAACCGAATGAATCGAAATGGCGGTGGAGTTGCAATAGTTATTCACCGTAGTATGACTTATAGCACTTTACGTGACTTTAAGTTAAAAGTTATTGAAAGTTTGGGCATTGAACTTGAAACTTCTTTTAGGAAAATTATGATTGCAGCTGCATATTTGCCTTTCCAGTGCACTGGGGAAAATAAAAATTATTTCAAAGGGGATTTGAATAAACTTACTCGGCATAGATCTCGATTTTTGGTTATCGGTGATTTTAATGCCAAACACCAATCTTGGAATAATTCAAAAGTAAATTCCAATGGTAAAATTCTGTTCAGAGATTGCACTTCTGGTCTTTATTCGGTATTATACCCGAATGGGCCAACTTGCTTTTCTTCTGTTAGAAATCCATCAACAATTGATTTGGTGTTGACAAATCAAAGTCAGTTTTGTGGTCCTTTAGTGACTCATGCTGATTTTGATTCTGATCATCTTCCAGTAACTTTTTCACTTTCTCATGAAGCAGTTACCAGACCCAATAGTTCTGTGTTTAATTACCACAAAGCTAATTGGGACAGGTATCAGCATCATATTGAGAATAATTTAAATCATGATTTTGTTTTAGAAACCAAAGCTGATATTGATTCAGCCTTGGAATCTTTAACTAATGCAATTTTGGATGCTAGGAATATTGCTATTCCTAAAGTCCAAGTCAAATTTGATTCTCCCATTATTGATGACGATCTTCAGCTTTTGATTCGTCTAAAAAATGTTCGCCGAAGACAGTATCAACGTTCTCGTGATCCTGCACTGAAGCGAATTCAAAAAGATTTGCAAAAGGTTATTGACCACAGATTCACTCTCCTGCGAAATGAAAAGTTCGCAAGAGATGTCGAACAAATTAAACCTTATTCCAAACCTTTTGGAAACTTTCAAAGGTTCTTAAGAAACCTCAAAACCAATTCCTTCTTTAAAAGATGGTGATAATATTCTATTAACTTATGGGAAAAAGCTCAAATACTTGCTCAGCAGTTTGAGAGTGCTCATAATTTCATCTTAAATGTTTTGAGTCCTATTGAAGATCAAATTTCAATAGAATTTCAGAATATTGTTGAACAAGAATTTTCATCAGATGAAGTTTTTAATACGGATCTGAATGAAATAAAATCTATTATCAAAAAATTTAAAAATATGAAAGCCCCTGGTGAGGATGGCATTTTTTACATTTTAATTAAAAAATTACCAGAAGCAACTTTAAGTAGCTTGGTCAAAATTTTCAACAAATGTTTTGATTTGGCATATTTTCCCAGTAGTTGGAAAAATGCCAAAGTAATTCCGATTTTGAAACCGGATAAAAATCCTGCTGAAGCCTCAAGCTATCGGCCCATTAGTTTGCTTTCATCTATTAGTAAATTATTCGAAAGAATAATTCTTAATAGAATGATGACGCACATTAATGAAAATTCAATTTTCGCTGATGAGCAGTTTGGATTTCGCCTTGGGCATTCAACTACTCATCAGTTGTTGAGAGTTTCAAATTTGATTCGAAGCAACAAATCTGAGGGCTATTCTACTGGCGCTGCTCTTCTTGATATAGAAAAAGCATTTGACAGTGTTTGGCATAAAGGTTGATTGCGAAATTGAAAAGGTTTAATTTTCCGATTTATATCGTGAAAATTATTCAAAATTATTTGACGGATCGTACTCTGCAGGTATGTTATCAGAACAGCAAATCTGATCAACTACCTGTACGTGCTGGCGTCCCTCAAGGAAGCATTTTGGGTCCAATTTTATACAATATTTTTACTTCTGACTTGCCTGATTTGCCCCCAGGATGTCAGAAATCACTTTTTGCTGATGACACAAGCATCTCCGCCAAAGGCAGAAGCCTTCGTGTCATCACAAGAAGATTACAAAAAAGCTTGGATATTTTCAATTCTTATTTGAAAGAATGGAAAATTACTCCAAATGCTGCAAAAACTCAACTTATTATTTTCCCTCACAAACCAAGGGCTGATTTTCTTAAACCAAAAGTCATCACATTATAAAGATGAATGAGGTAAATTTAAAGTGGGAGGATCAAGTGAAATATCTTGGACTTGGTTTTGACAAAAACCTACTTACAAGGATCACATTGAAAGTATCCAGGTTAAATGTAACAAATATATTAAATGTTTGTATCCACTTATAAACAGGAATTCTAGACTTTGTCTCAAGAATAAACTGTTAATTTATAAACAAATTTTCAGACCTGTCATGCTTTATGCTGTGCCGATCTGGACAAGCTGTTGCTTAACCAGGAAGAAAAAACTTCAGAGGATTCAGAACAAAATTCTGAAACTTCCTCCCTGGTTCAGCACCAGTGAACTTCATCAATTAGCCAAAGTTGACACTTTGGATGTTATGTCCAATAAGATAATGCATTTCGACAAAAATCATTGCAGTCTTCAGCTGCATTGATCCGCTCTTTATATAGTTTATAAGTTAGTTTTAAGGTATCCCTTTTCCCTTTTGTACATGTAGGACCTCCTACATTTGAAATCACTGAATAGCGAAAGCTACAATATTTCATGAATAAATGAAAGTTGCTAGTATTTAAAATTGAGGTGAAAAGTCATCGTTTGTGATTGGACACTCAATAATATTTTAACTGAATGAATGTACATGGAAATAAAATTTGAATAAATATAAATTAAAAAAAAAAAAACTTGTCTTGTAAGCTTCTTAGTTCAAGTAGCAGTCTCATTGAGAGCGGTGACAATTCATCCCGAATCATCACCTTCGCGGGTTTCCCTTTGGGGCCACTATTTTTTGGTAATTGGTTGTGGTTTTGATATAACTGAAGCAGGCTGGACTTGCAGTTTGAGCGACGTGGTGAACGGTGGAGGCAAATTGCAGAGGAAAAGTTGATAAACGAGCGAGGAATTCAGCAGCAAACGCAACAGTTTTGATAGGCTTTTTCAGTAGTGATGTCAGAAATTCACTTGTGGTGGGTGGGCGGCCCTTTGTTTTGGCTCTATGCACTGTGCTAGCGTGAATTTTCCTAAGCTCAGTTCTCACTTTCCAACAAACAAATCCACTTAACTCCATCATCCATAGATACGGCAGCGTGGGCGTAGGCGGCGCAGCAAGTATGAGGTGGCTCAGCGAATTTTTGCAGCAAAATTTCGGCAATTATTTCAGGCGGGTCGAATCACAACAGTTAACTCACAAGGCAGGCTGATTGTTTAATTTTAACATAGCTCAGCCATTTTAAATATTTTATTAGAACAATTATACATCGTTGGAAGGCAGGGGGGGGGTTAGTTATGGCATGGACTCACAAAAAGAAACACACAGCAGTAAATAATAAATATTTGACATGAAATTAATTTATTACGCGCTTTTTCAATATTTTCAAAATATGGTGATGGCGCGCTATAGTTTTTACTAAAAAACGGCGATATATTTTGGTCAAAAATTATAACAATGTTCTAGACATATGTTGCCCATATCCCAACGAACATTTTGGTGTATAAAAAAGTATAGGTCATCGCGATAAATCGTGATGTATTTGGATTTTTAAAAACGATAATATAACAAATATGAAAAATGATAAACCACGCGCGCGCGAGTCACGAGACGGGGGCCTTAACAAAAATTTGTTGGAAGAGATGAGGAGAGTGAAAGAAAGAGGGGAGGGGTTGTGTCCTTAAAGTGGGGATGTATTAGCTTATCCATAATTTAATAATATAAACTTGCAATACAACATAAACGCAATTCTGTTGTACTTGCAAATGTATGAAAAGACTATTTATTATAAACAATCAACTATTGAAAAACATGAAAAGTCATAAAAATCGACGTATACCATTTCAATACCATACAATTACCCAAATTTGTATGAAAAAACATTAAAAAAGCAAAAAAAATAATTTGGCCGCCTGTTTGTATGGGGATGGCCCATAGTGAATCCGTCCGCCATCGCTCAAGCCAGCCTGCGGTTTCCACGGCCGCCATTGCCACCCAAGAGCACTGGTCGATGTTCCGTGCGCGGCGCTGAAGCGAGCGTGGCCATCCGAGTGGTGCTAGCCCACCAAGACCCGAGCCAACCGAAGCCGAAGCAGAAGTAGGAAAGAAGCAGTTCATCAACGGTACGTACCGCAGCAGTTCCAGAACCCCAGCAACCCCCACAATAGCCCAAATTTCCCACCACACACACAGTAGTTTCCGTAGTTTTTAATAAATAGTAGTTTTTATTTTCCATAGTATCTTGATTTGTCTTTAATAAAACCCTTAAATTGATATTTCCCACAAATTTGCATTATTTTATTTTATCCGCGTTATCCTCCGTCACCTGAGGTAAGCCGACTCTGTTTTCCTATCCTAGGGGAAGAGTTAGTGCCAAGAGCTTGCCGACATCCGTAGAAAATCACACCTTTTTCTTATTACTTCTTTTTAAATTAGTATCAAATGAGACAGCTGGGGAACAATGAGACTCTACAAAAATCAATACTTCTCTAGTGAAACATAATGTTTTATATTGTTCCATTGCAGGTGACTTACTTTGAACATTTTCAAGCAATTTTGTCAACATGAAACTTCAATTATCAAAAGTTATACTAAAAGTATTTAAATTTCGTAAAATCCTTATATTTTACCAAATAACTTTATATTTTGGTAAAATGAAGTTCAAAAACAATAAATATGCAAAAATCACTTTCAATTCATGCTATGAAAGATTTCCATAGATTTTGAAAAGTTTAATGAAGAAAAATCAATGTGTCTCATTGTTACCCATGGGCCGAAAAGTGGGGAACAATGAGACAGCCCTGGATTCTGGGTACATTCTAAATATTGGTCAAATCTAATGAAATGACATTGTAGCCCAACTCATGCCCTGTGAAATAACGAAAGAAATTTTGAGAAATATTAGTTTTGTGGTTATGGCAGCCTATGAGCGAAAATGTATTTTTAGTCATAATTTACTTTTACACAGAATCAAACATGTATAAAGAACTTTGCAAGGGAGCGTCCATAACCAAAGCCACTTTTATGGCAGACGTGTATCTAGTAGACACACCTTTCCCCCAAATATGAGCCTGATTGGTTGAAACTACGTCTTGTGAGAGTCATTTATCATTGTTCCCCGTGTCTCATTGATGGCTACTCTACCCTACTTTTTGCTCTAATCAATTAAGTTCGTCAAAACAGCCTTTTGAACCACTGTGCCGCAGTGTCTTTACACCGTTCCGGTGTCGGAACTGCCGGTCGCGACGCCGCCATTTTGTTCAGAGGAACATCCCTGACACGACCATAACCGCCACCGAATCTGCCAACCTTTACAACCCGTCGACGCCGGAAATCAGGCAATCCGGTGGACTTGTCCTGAAGTCCTGGGTCCGTCCAAACCCAGGAGCGTCGAGGCAGAAGGCGAGTGGGTCCAAGTACAAGCTCAAGCAGCTGACCGTGAGTACGAAGCAGAAGAGGGAAGGCGTTCCGCTCCGGTGGAGTGTGTCCCGGATGCGAGGAGGCGACAACAACGGCGAGTAGCAGAAGCCGGCAAGAACGAAAGGGCCCAAGGAAGAAGGAAGAAGAGGACGTGTGAGGTAAGACTAGGATAAGGAAGTGGGAAGGACAAGGAAGGGTAGCTTGAGTCTGCCAAACAAAACTGTCGGAGAGTTCCGGAGCAAAGTGGATGTTTTGTTTCAAAGGTATAAGCAGGTGTTTTCCTTTAGTGCCGAATTCGGATTAACAGGCCGACCCTGAGGTATTTTAATAAGGGAGGTCTCAGCATTGCTGGGGTTAGCCAGCCATTTGTTATAAATTTTAATGCAATTTCATTTTAATATTATTTTTCAATCTGTTTTTCAGAAGCTTCAAGAACTTCAAGCACAAGCTGTTCATCAATGACAATTGTATTCGATGTGGTGAAGAATATCACTAAAAACAACATGGAATTATCAGAAGAGTAGATTCGGCTGTTGCATATGGATCATCTCCGTTTTTCACTAACTGCAACTGCTGCACTATACCAAATCAAATGATGAATATACCAAATTTTGGTATTACTTGTGCAAATACCAGCGACCAAAATGTGCCCAAAATCATGGATGTGGAAGACCACAGGAATACCAAAATATGATTTTCCAGGGCACGGGTACTAAAAATAAAACTATGGCAATACCAAGTTTTGGTATTCAAGCAATGTTCACAAATCCAGAAGACCTCAACTTGGTATTGAAATGGGTTTTATTTTGTGGTATTGTTTTACCCTTGGAATAACATGGTTTTGTATTGTTGTGCCCTTTCACAAACAAGACTTTGGTATGATTTTATGGTATTTTACCATCTATTACTGGGCAACCAAGGGCACATTTTGGTCCCTGTTATTTGCCCAAGTAATATCAAATTTTAGTATTCCCGTGTTATTTACTGCTGCTCGGGTTGTGCAAAACAAGAAAAAAACTATTTATTTTTAAGATACAAGGTAAAGAATATTTTGTTTTCGACAAAGTTGCTACCAAAAATGAACAACTCTCTCCCCGAGCATGGGTAAAACACGGGAATCAAATTGGTATTACTTGGGCAAATAACAGGGACCAAAATGTGCCCTTGGTTGCCCAGTAATAGATGATAAAATACCAAGTTGAGGTCTTTTGGATTTTTGAACATTGCTTGAATACAAAAACTTGGTATTGCCATAGTTTTATTTTAGGTATTCCCACGCCCTTGGAAAATCAGATTTTGGTATTCCTGTGGTCTTCCACATACATGATTTGGGTATGATTTCAGGGTATTTTACCATCTATTACTGGGCAACCAAGAGCACATTTTGGACGCTGGTATTTGCACAAGAAATACCAAAATTTGGTATTTTCATACAAATTTTAGTGCAACAGTTGCAGTTAGTGAAAAAACGGAAATGATCCAACATCTTCACCACATCGAATGCATTTGTCATTGATGAACGGCCTGTGCTTGAAGTTCTTAAAACTTCTGAAAAACAAGATTGAAAAATAAGTGTTATTAAAATGAAACTGGATTGAAATTCACCAAAATTCAATAATCTGTCGATTAACTCGTTTTTCAAAGTATTTGGTTATCCCGACTTAGAGAATTTTCAACGTTAAAAAAAAATCTTAGTGGGTACATAAAATAAAATTGAAAACCAGCTTCAACATTTTTGGGTTTCAAGTCATTTTAGCGCAAAGCATAGTTTCAGAGGAATTTGATGAAACACTTGAATACCAAAATGTGGCATCCTGACTGAGAAAATTTCCTACAATTTCAAGTCATTTCTTAAGGGTATATCAAAATGTTTGAAATCAAGTTTGAAATTTCCGGTTTTCAATGAAAGCATTCACTTTGAGACATCATTTTATTTTGTCAAAAATTGTCAAAATTTTCCCATAGTTTCAGAGGAATTTGATAAAATATTGTAATACCAAAAGAATACCAAAATGTGGTGTTCGACCATTGAATAACTCTAAAGTTTTGCAATATCAAAGAATACCTTAAATTGGTATGATACCACATTTTGCTCTTGCATAATCCTTAAGACAAATTTGAAAGGGTCCAGAATTACCAAAATTTGGTATTGACACCAGAGAAAGGTATTATTACGCATTTCCCTTGTCATTTACCCATGTTCGGGTCGAAGAAACCAAAGCTCTATCTTCAATAGATACCGAAATAAAAAATAAAAACGATTTTTATAATAAATACTGCTTGCGACAAACACAACGCGACCGCGTTGTAGGCACAAGTAATATGAAGAATGTTTGGTAGAGATCGTCTGAAGTGAAAACTAGTATAGCAGAGTGTTCATAGTGAGTTTTTTTTTATGTTAAATGCTTTCGTCTGGATAGTTGAAAAAAATTTCAGATAAAATTATACAAATTGATATAATTATATACTGTTCATTGTACTGGTAAGTAGTTAGTATTATAAACAATAAAATTATTTTACAGCTATTTTTATGTTTGTCTTGACAAAACAAATGTTCAACAAAATTACAAGTTTCGTGCAACAAATTAAGATAATAACAATTTCAAATATGCAAGTTAAAAAAACTAAAGCTTCAAACAATTATTTTAATTTTATTAAAAGAAAATCAGTTAACATCTTTTCAACCTTATAAAGATATTCTTCAGGAAACTCTGACATTTTATTACTGTTCACTTTCATGGTGCAATGCACTTTAAAAGTTGAACAGTTTTCTTCCGTTGGCATGAACCCTGTTTGAATCACGTTTACGCGAACTCATTTTTGAGTGTAAAACAAAAACTGCATCTCAAGACTATTTCATTCAGAGCAGCAAAACACTGCCTTCAAATAGCATGTTTCATAATTGTGGGATGTTATTGTGCCTTCCACAAATGTGGAACACCTGAATTTAACAGATATTTTCACAAAAAAAAGTTATCATACCATTGGTAAAACATAACTAAGCTTGAATTTAGTTGGTTTCAGTGCGTGAAGTCATTATTTTGTAAAAATTATGTACCGTAATCTGGGGTGAATCGGGACTACAGTCTGAATAGGGACAGGAGTTTTAATGCAAAGCTTTTAAATTTGAAATGGATATAGGTAGAGTAGTCATCAATGAGACACGGGAACAATGATAATGGCTCTCACAAGTCGTAGTTTCAACCAATCAGGCTCATATTTGGGAAAGGTGTGTCTACTGGATACACGTCTGCCATTATAGTGGCTATGGTTCTCCCTTGAAAAGTTATTCATAAATGTTTGATTCTGGGGTGTAAAAGTAAATTATGGACAAAAATACTTTTCGCTCGTAGGCTGCCATTAGCACAAAACTAATATTTCTTCAAATTTCTTTCGACGTTCCATAGGGATTGAGTTGGGCTACAATGTCCTTTCATTAGGTTTGGCCAAAATTTAGAATATACCCAGTATCCAGGACTGTCTCATTGTTCCCCCTCATTTCAGCTCATGGGTAACAATGAGACACTTTATTTTTCTTCATTAAACTTTTCAAAATCTATGGAAATCTTTCAAAACATGAATTAAAAGTCGGCATATTTAAAGAGTTTTAACTTTTAACCAAAAATACAAAGTTATTTGGTATAAATATACGAATTTTACAAAATATAAATACTTTTTAGTATAACTTTTGTTAATTAAAGTTTCATGTTGGCAAAGTTGCTCTAAAATGTTCAAGGCAAGTTACCTGCAATGGAACAATATAAAAACATGATGTTTTGCTAGAAAAATCTTGATTTTCGTATTGTGTCTCATTGTTCCCCAGCTGTCTCATTGTTCCTGCCAAGTGCGTCTACAATGAGACAGTTGATATCTCTGGCTGTAGATGTCGGATTGATCTCATATTTTGGTCAATGTTAGAACACATTGAAAGAAAGAAAATGCAACAAAAAGCTTATTAAAACATGCTGATGAAAAAATGAGAAAAATCTTTGAAAGTTGAAAACCAAAAGTGTCTCATTGATGACTACCCTACCCTACACATTTTGTTGGCCTGAGTCTGTTCTAACAAACCAACCAGAAAAATCAAATTATTGTGCTCCAACATGGTTAAAACTGCTGTCCCAATTCGCCATGTGTCCCGATTGACCCCAGTTTACGGTACTCATGGAGAGATCCAAGATTGTTTACATCCGTAATAAAAGTGTTCAGAATTTGTGGATTTCAAGGGTTCCAAAACTTGATATAAAAATTAAAATTTGCACTTGTTCGATACGGCATTCGAAAGATCGCAAGAAAAGCTTTCAAATGAATGTAAAAACGAATCTATAAGTTTAATTATCGATTTGCTATGATTTTTTGAAAATTGGCCGATCTGTAAACTGTTCCGAATATGAGGGATGACTGTACCGTCAGTGGGGGTGACATTGGGCCTGGGGGGTGAGATTGGGTCAAAGTGATTTTTACGGATTTTACCATTTCTCAGGTTATTCTCAATGAAACTGAATTCTGTTAAAGCGGTTGTGTAGGGGACATCTTAAGATGACTTCGCTGAAAAAATCTCGTTCCTAGAACAAATCCTGTTATTTTAGCAGATGTCTAAAGTTGGGGTACGTTTTTGGCCAAAAATTACCTCTCGAAAAATCATTTTTCTAATATTTTTGTTAGAATTGTTCGAAAACTACCCAAATGTTTGAAAATCTCCACTTCAAACATTGTAGCGTGTGAATACGATTCCCTCGAACTATAGTTCTATAGTGCCTCAAAAATTGTCATGTTTGAAAAAAATGTTTTTTCACTTGTTAAATCCCATTTAAAATTGAAGGGCGGAGCGCCAGCTCCTGTTACGTCCAATCAAGCTCATATTTGGGATTTGGGCTTAGTATGCCCACCGGAAAAAAAACCCTGAATGTCCGCCAAAAAGTCTTTTTTGTTACACTCTAATACAACGTATCAACAAGCTTTATTTATTTTAATTCATATTTATTACTCAATAATGTATCGAGCATTTTTGTTCAGTGTTACTTACAAGATCAATTGCATTTTCCTGCTCGCTTCGTCGGAATTTTGGGATTTGAGCTCATTATGCCCACCGGAACAAACGCCTGAATGCCCGCCAAAAGTAATTTTTGTTACATCCTAACGTTGTATTCTCGTGAAGGAGAAAGATTTCTAGAAAGTATAAAACTAAAGAATGTAAGAAAATCACAAAGTTTGATCTGCTGCAAAGCAGCTAATTTTTTTTGTCCGAACAATAATGTTTTTTTCTATCATTTCGGATTCTTGGAACACACTACGGAAGCTGTCTCCAAGTATCAGGAATATTTTTTGTTTTTGAAATTAAATGTACTTTGAACAAAATCATCTATTAATCAAATGGACTGACTCACAATATAAAAATCTGTTTAATATGATCAATCTTTTTAAACATAAAGCAGCTTTTGGGTTTTTGCTGAATGGTACTATTTTGCTACCGCCCATGACACATGCTCTAGTCTAAAACGGTTAGAAACACAAGTAAAAACGGTGCATTCAAAATAACCCAATAAATATTCCTTGAACAAAAATAGATTAATCAAGGTACCTATTAGCTATTTGAAAATTGCGTAAAATTATTTTTAAAATCTCCCAAAACACCAGGTAGTATTTATTGAACAGCGCGCCTGTGTGTTTCTAGCCGATGCGGCGAATAAAGCTGATTTAGGTAATCTCAAATATTCAAAACTTTAAAATACGATATCTCTGGAACGAAACATATTCATTTCTGCCAATAAGTGATTCTTATGTAAAATTGGCCGGAGAATACGATGGTGAGATCAAAGCAAAAAAAATAAGTTGGGGTGTTTTGAGATAAGGCCATTTCAATTTTTCAATTGCGCAATACAGAGAGATTCTACGTCCAATTTCCTTCAAAATTGACTCTAAGACCGATTTTCTAAGATTTGTGGTTCCTGAGCTATCGCCGTGTAAAACTAGGAGGATCGCTCAAAAATCGCCGTGATCTGATTTCGATGAAATTCGGGATTCTTGCATGTTTTGATAGTATCAACAGCCCTGCCAAATTTGGGCAGGATCGGAGAAGGTTATTTTCAAATTTGCATATTTTCGTGCACAGTTGAACCCATATTTAAAAATAATTTACATTCAAAAATGTAAATATTTATTGCACTTTTTTTCTGTGCTGTACATCGAAAATAACGACCTGAAACATTTTAAACATGTTTTTAAATGGAGGGGCATTTTAAATCGTATTCAGCTGGTTGCATTCACAATTTCGTTAAAATTGTGAAGTGTTTTCAAAAGTATTTTGATTATTTCCCCCTGATTTTGCAGGACGATTTGAAGGGAAGAGAATGACAAAAACTTTGAAAAATATTTGCAACAGTCTTTATGAACTTGTACCATTTTGAATATGTTTTTCTTGAAAGCCATGAAAGATTTTTTTCTGAAACCACATGTTTTGGCGAAAATCGACTTAAATTTTAGGACTACCCTTACCCGACGTATGTTACCTTAATGGGCAAACAAAAACAAATACGTGGGGAATTGCTGCAAACCTATTCGCTGCACTGCTCTACCGTACAGAGCAGGTAATGATTTTATGAAACAGCTGAATGCGTCTAACGTCATGCTTCGAATTTCCAGACGCAAACCCGGGCACTTCATCTTGTTTTATCAATTATTTGGATAGAAGTTCGCATAATTAATAAGCAATTCTATGAGATTTCGGTCATTCGTTTTTTTGTATTTTTTTTATCCGGCTGGTACATTTTGGTGCCTTCGGTATGCCCAAAGAAGCCATTTTGCATCATTAGTTTCATACAAATTTGGCAGTTGAAAATTTTGGAAAATCTTAAGAGATTCCCCCTGGCTCGATTCTTAGATTTCATATACCTTTGTCGGAGGGTGCAAGAAGATTCGAGTTTATCCTGATGAGTTATTAGCACTGCGATGAAAAGAAATCGGCTTACATATTTGAATGTTTATAAGGGGTATGTACTGCCGTTCTACGCAAAATTGTCCCATGTTCAAAAAAGTGCAACTGAGAAAAACGCGATTGAAATTTTTCGATCGTTTTTTGTGTTTCTACGCATAATTGTCCCGTGGGTTCCTATTCACATTATAAGTCCCTTATCATCCCAGTTAGCAGTTTATCACTCTTATTAGTAATCCTCTTGCTATACAACAAGTGAATAAGACAGAATACTTCGTGAAACTAATGATTTCGTGAAAGAATATACTTGGTGGGACAATTATGCGTAGAAGTGTCACGATAGGACAGACAGACTTGGTGTTATTTTAAAGAGTTTCCGAACAAAGTAGTAAATTTTATGTGGTTTTCTAATAGTATATGAGCAATTCCAGCCCAAAACAGGCTTTTTTTTCGGTACTTTTTTCTCGACCCTCTCCGATTTCAATGAAACTTTGTGACATGTTATCCTAGGCTTATATAAGCCATTTTTGTGTATATGGAGCCAGTTTCACTCGATAATGCCATTTGAGAAGGGCGTAAGTGTTTTAAATATTTTTGTATTTCGTAATATAAATATTGCTGTATCTCGAAGCCTATGCATCGTATCAAAAGTGGTCAAAGACAAACTTGTAGGAAATTTGACGGGCTGAAAGAAAAAATGAGATTTATAGAAAGAATTTTATTAGAACATTTATTAGAAAGAATTTTATGAGATTTTTTGATTTTAAAGTTTAAAAGTCAAATTTGAAAGTGAGCCCACCATTTTTTTTTTCGTTCAAAATTTTTGTGAAAATAGCCTAAGATGTTACAAAAAAACTCACGAAAAATGCAGGATGGAGCAACTCACCAACAAAAATTCAAAAATCATTTACTGAAACTGTTTTTTTTTTCAAAAGTGCTCCAAACATCAAAATTTTCAAAAACCGAATAGGGGAATCGATTTTCCAGACAACTTTACATAAAAGTCTCCATATTGTCCATTGTCCTAAGTCCAATCCTTGTGAAGTTACAGCGGTTTAAAAATAAAAATGTTAAAAAACAGGTTTTTGATGGTTTTAGCTATTTCTATATGACAGACTTGATTTTTCAGTCTCGAAAATATTGTTACCGGAAAGCTCGTCTAATTCCCATAAGTTTGTCTTTGACCACATGGTTCAAGCTGAACCGTATATGCAGTAAATACAGTATACAATGTACGGAACACATAGAGGTACATTGGCTTTGATCGTCTAGTTTTCACAGCGGCGAGTTGGCTGTGCGGGTTGGGGCGCGGACTTATTAAGCTAGATATAACTATCGCCGGTTTGATATTTTTAGGATTACAGTTATTTTTCCTAGCGTCTGCCAGATGTAAATTGAAACATTATTAGAGGTAAAATTAAAGCTTTTTCTGATGTAATTTTACCATTTTTTTTGCTGTGTGCTCTCGCTTTGGAATTTATTTCACCCATTTGATTGTATTTGAATTTATTTGTAGTTATAAGGATCTTCAAAACTCTGCATTAGTTAAGCACATTTTATTCTGATTAGTACAACAAATAAACATGAATTGAATTGAATTGAATTGAATGAGCGACGATTTGTATCGGCACTTGTCTTCGGCCGAGGAAACGAGGAAATATGTCTGGCCCTTTACAATCCCCCACAGAAATTGCTCAGGCAGCAATGAAGAGTCGATATGTATCCGAGGATGTATGTATGTATGTATGATCTCTGTTCGGGGCTGGCCGACATGTTTTAGTGGACTGTATTTTGGGTTGTGGCAGCGGGACCGCAGGAAGAGGAAAACACCGGGAATTGTGATTTTCTTGGTTTATTTCTCTTTGACGATCTTGTCCAGCGGAACGGACGGATGCCCGCCTTTGCGTCGGCTATCGAGGGACGGTTGTGAGCGACCAGCTTGGTCACTCGGAACGGTTTGCTTGGCTCTTGAGGTCTTGTCCGGCGGAACGGTCAGCTTCCATGCCTCGCGCGGCTCTCGATGAACGGTTCACCTTGCTGGGATCTGCGAACGACGCAGTGTTTGTCAGGAGCGAGGGTTCGCTTCGCACTTACTTCAGGAATGGCATCGATGTCGCGTGCGTTCTGGGAGGTCACTTGGATTGCCTTTATCTTGGACTGGATCTGGAAGGTGCCGACATCCGGGTGGAAACGACAAGAACGAGGTTGGCCACGCTTGTCTGGGGCCTTCGTCACAGATGGCAGCAGCGGTTCATTATCCGTGGTGGTCATCACTTGAGGGAGGCTGTCCGGTTGGACATGAGCTGGTCTGGTTGCAGTCTCGGGTTCGGGTTCATGTGCTGGATTTGGATCGGATTCGGCCTTCGATCCACCATCTGGGTGAAAAAGGCACGGGACTTGGCACGAGACCACTACTGACAGCAGCTTGTTATGCTTCACGCTGGCGGTGACATCTTTCGGGCTTCCGGTAGACGCTGGATGGTCCTCCGGAGCAACCGCCTCGGCTGGTTCTTGTGGCCCGTGGTTGGCCACGATGAGAGCGTCGGACGTGGAGTCCACACGCGCGTTCTTGGCGGGTATCTCTCTTGGCTGGGAGTTGCACGAGCTCGGTTGGTTCGAGTCGGTCGGTAGAGGGCAGTCTTGGGCGGCTACCTCTTAGGATTCCAGGGTTTGCGACCTGGCCTGCTGGGACTCGATGGTATGCTCCGGGATATCCGCTTGGAGGGACTCCCAAGCCTTGAACTGCTGCGTCAGCCAGCTTCGGCGGCAATCTGGTCTGCCTCGCCGGGTGGTGAAACTGAAGATTGCTTTGCAGCAGCTAACTTCATTGCCAGGGTGTAGTTTACTTCCTTGTAGCGTATCCAAAACTTGTCCATTTCCTCCTCCACTTGCTCGATGGCTTCCGGAACAAGTGATACGAACTGTAGTCTTCGCTTGTTATGTTCCCTTTTTGCTGCCCTTAGGAAGCCCTCAAGCACTGTAAGATGCGCCAACACCGGCTCCGGTAGACACAGAAACATATTTTCTACGAAATCGACCTTCTGTTCTACCTCCTGGAGCTGCCGGATCGCATCCTCAGGATTCTCGGTTGTGGATAGATCCATGGCCACTTTCCGCTGGTTCGGGAAAGCCCACGATGGCAACCTGTTCTCGGTTGGGAAGGTTCTGCTGCTTGTTCGTCTCCCGGTTGGACGACGACGCACTGTTGTTGTCACTTTGACAACCCTCACAAACACACACGCATACGCACACACATTCGTACGTGGTGCTTCTCAAGAAAACTCGACCGCACACGCAAATGGTGGGGAAGAGGAGAATACTTGCTAGGGCATCCACTCACCTGCCTTCAACAGCCACAAAAGCAGTTCGGTTGAACCACTTGGTGGAAGCTCCTGGGGCGGATACTTCCGGAATCCGGATTCCGACGACGCAAGTGCGCGGACTTCAGATTCGGTTGGCTGCAGAGGTAGCGTGAGGGTTGATCAGGAGCGCTTGGACTGGAATGTTCCGGAGGTTTCCGGGGACTTGAACGGGAACGGCTCACAAATCCGGTTCGGTACGGACCATGTTCGGGGCTGGCCGATATGTTTCAGTGGACTGTATTTTGGGTTGTGGCAGCGGGATCGCAGGAAGAGGAAAACACCGGGAATTGTGATTTTCTTGGTTTATTTTTCCTTCTTACTCTTCCTCCTGCATCTCACTACACTACTTGATCACTTCACTTCTGTTGCTGATGTTGCGTCTGCACTCTTCGACGACTGGACGTGTTCAGACGAGCGCGCTGATCGCGCGCTGATCGCGTGACGTTTGACGTTTCTGTTCTGCTGTCAACTGTCAGTTGACACGGTGGGCGCACGGGTGTGCGCACGGTGGGGTTTCTTCGGTGAACACCGAACAATCTCCATACCCGCAGGCAACTTGGTCCTGGAATCGAAGGTGAGCGCTAGGTGAACAATTCGATCATCGTTTACTCCGTAATCTGTACACCCACGTGCATAAGTTTTTTTGCACGAATATTAGTGCAACAAATACTGGCGCTAAGAAAAAAAATAATCTTTCCCTCCCCAAGCACCGGGAATTTGTAGCGAGTGTAGGGACACTTCGTATAGACGCCTTTGCTCCCATCACGTCACTAAAGGTATGGAGCGAAGAGAAATTAATGAGCATGCCCCTCAGCCGAACCATCAGAAGAGAAGCAGACAATCCACAACTCACAGCGAACGACTAAGGAACACCCCACCACGTAGATAATTAGGCGTGGTTTGTCTTTAGTGAAATGTTTGGATGTTAGAGTGGATGAAAGGGTAATTTGAAAAAAAAATGGAAAGCTCTCACCAAATACGAAAAATCTATGAAATCGACAAATTTCCGATCTTCTCGCCACATGTCGCTTGAATCTTCACTATTCTTGAAATCCTGCCTTGATCAGCAGAACTTCCGGCAGCAGTCCTGGTAGCGCACGAATGACTGCAAGTGACCCACAACTTTAAAGTGGCTGGATGATGATCGCCACCCACATCCAGGCCTGTATGCAGAATTCTTCAATGGGGGGTGTTTTCCCTTATAAGGCGTTAGGGGTGTATGTGTGTTATAGGAAGGGCGTATACAGTCAACAAATTCGTACCAAACAAAAAAGTGAAATTTGCTCTATATATTGTAGCAGTAATGCTAAAAAAATATCTAAAATTCAATAAGTTCATGAAAATATTGTTATTCTTGCATATATCATTGATGTGATATATGTGATAAAAAATATTGAAATAACGCCATTGAATCCCTTGATAGTTTAGATTGTTTTGTTTCCAATTAATTTTTCTCTTCAGTAATTTGTTTTGCCCCTTAGTTTTTCGGGAAAATTTTACATGAGAGCATTTTTTTATCTATACACAGCTTAAGCCAGATTGGTAACGAACTCGAGCATCTCAAGCCAAATCAATTAAAAATGGAAATCAACTCTTATTATCTATGCGTTTTGTCGTCTGCCTGTGTGGATCAATCGGACCGCGCACTGGACTCACAATCCAGAGGTCGCCGGTTCGAATCCCGAGGCAGACGCAAAAATTCTAAGTGTTAATATAGGTATTCGGTGCCCTCTTCCCGTGCCATACCTTCACACTTAGGAGACCCGGGAGGCGGATTCTTGTCGCAAAAAGAACGATACACGCCTGTGGATCCGTTGACGAAACCGCAAGGTTTAAGAGGGCCACATTATAAGGTGTTACGTCGATTCCGTTCCATTTGGTTTTCGCAGTTTTTATTATTTTTAAACATAGTTAGTTAGATTTTAGTTTAAAAAAATTAAGGCGATGTAGACGTATCTCTTCGATGTTTTCAACAAAGTTGTTCTTTAAAACTTAAACTATTAGCTCATAAAGTTTTGGAAAATCAAAATCAACAAAAAGTTTTCGTACCAAACTTACCAGACTTCTAGCTTTCTTTGAAAGAAGACAAACATCAAAGCTGACAGATATTTTTTTTTCTTGTCAAATGTAACATACCAACCAACAACTTTTTTTTTCAATCCTCGTCATATCACACAATAACATTTTTAAACTGTGGTTTGGTTGAGCGTTTTAGCAGAATGCATTACTGTGAATACAAAGAGACGAGTTGTTCCTTTTAATTCCGCTATATATTTTAATATCTTGACAGATACGTATTTCGTCTACTACTTGCAGACTTCATCAGTGTTCTGTTCTCGACTGAAGGTTCATCGCTGGTGTATCCATATTTGTAGTTACTGTAGGTACTACCTCCTCGTTCTTCTTTTGTGCCTGTATAGGTAACAGCTTAAACAGCCACGTTGAGCCGTTACCTGAATCCTTGTTGAATAAACGTTTGTTGCCTGCCTTGAAGATTTCCAAACTTTCAGCGACAGCCAGCTTCGATGGGTTAGTGATGTGTCTTAAGATGACCGCGTCGCTAGCTGTGATGTTATGTTTTCCTCGATGATGTGTTCGGTTACTGCTGACTTGAAATGGGGACAAATCCTTTCCGTTTTTCCTCCATGGCAATTTTGACATATGTGTGTATATGCTCATCCAACCTGGTTTGCAGCAATCTCTTAGTTTGTCCAATGTAGCTCATATCACAGTGGCCGCAGGATACCTCGTAGATGCCGGGTTTGCCTATAGTCGGTATGGGGTCTTTCGTTGAACCTAAGATGGATTCCAACTGGCTGTTTCTACTGCTGAACACTAAATCGATGCCAAATTTAGCCAGTTTTTGTCGTAATGGGCGTGTTATCCTGTAGTCGAATTCTACTGCTGCTCTTCGCAGTGGCTCTGCTGATGGCGTAAGGGTTGTGAGTGAAGTTCTGTGCAGTTTTCTTTCCTTCTTATCGATGATTGCTTGGATAGTTGTTCTGCTGTAACCGTTGATTTCCGCTGTTTCAAATATGTACTCCAATTCTTTCTGTTTTCCTGCTTCGCTGAGGGTAAAGTTGTCATCCTATGTATAAAATGATGATATGCTGCCATCTTATGTTGGAATGAATGGTTTGACGTGGCTGGGATCGTTCTTCTGGTGTTTGTTGGCTTCCTGTAGATCTCGAAAGAAAACGAAGATGGGCAACCTGGTTCTCTTAGGATCAGGATGTCTAAGAAAGGTAACTTTCCTTCGACTTCCATTTCGTAAGTGAACTTGATGCTCCTGCGTGCACTGTTTATGGTGTCCAGTACCGTTGTTAGTGAGTCCCTTTTGATGATGCAGAAGATGTCATCTACGTCTCCACCAACGTTCTGGTAGGTTGGATGAGCATATACACACATATGTCAAAATTGCCATGGAGGAAAAACGGAAAGGATTTGTCCCCATTTCAAGTCAGCAGTAACCGAACACATCATCGAGGAAAAACATAACATCACAGCTAGCGACGCGGTCATCTTAAGACACATCACTAACCCATCGAAGCTGGCTGTCGCTGAAAGTTTGGAAATCTTCAAGGCAGGCAACAAACGTTTATTCAACAAGGATTCAAGTAACGGCTCAACGTGGCTGTTAAGCTGTTACCTATACAGGCACAAAAGAAGAACGAGGAGGTAGTACCTACAGTAACTACAAATATGGATACACCAGCGATGAACCTTCAGTCGAGAACAGAACACTGATGAAGTCTGCAAGTAGTAGACGAAATACGTATCTGTCAAGATATTAAAATATATAGCGGAATTAAAAGGAACAACTCGTCTCTTTGTATTCACATTTTTAAACATTTTCGAATCAATCACATTTCAGAGAACAGTTTGTAGATAAAAAAGATAATATTGTAAAAAAACATTGATTTGTCCCTGCCCTGCCCACATCTGCTTCGACAACTCTTGAAAGACGTGGAACCACAGCAACACTTTAGCTGATTGCCACTGCAAGAGCTTAACCAGCTCCTGTCCTTCTTGTTGCTGCTGACATCCACCACTTTAACTACAATTGTCTTGATCCGGAAATAGGAATGCAATCTCCGTATTTTACGAAACTTTTCACTTTTGAAGACAATTAAAAGATAAAAATGACAGCGATCAAAAACGCGTCCGTCCGCGGGCACAGATTGCTTCGATCCCCAAGAGTCGATATGTATCCGAGGATGTGACAAAACAGGTCAGATTATAGGACATTTCAGGATATGATACTCTGATGTACTGAGCTCGAATCCAAAATATGAATTTGATTGGTTGCGACAGGGGACCAGGCGCTTTGGCATTAAAATTTGAATAAATGCTTTTGGTTTTAATTTTTGTATCACTTATCAATTTTGGATTTTACAAAAGCCTCACTAGCTAATAGTTTTTGTTTCATGGAAGAACTTTGCGGAAGAGTGCGAAGAGATTTGTCCCCCTGAATATTTTTATAGAATTTATAACATCGCGCCACCCCAAAACTCCATCTGTTTCATTAAGCTATCTGGCACCACTAACACAAACGTAACAACAAACATTCAAATATTTGAATTATCAAATACCTAATAGTTTAAAAAATGCTATTTCGATTTGCCTGAATGAAATATCAGTGGAATCGAAAAAACTAAAAACGAAGTTGGCTTCATAGCTGTCGGTCACTATTTCTAGTACCAACAACTAGTGTCTTCCTTTTATCTTCAAGGGCTCCACCGTCATGGGCTTTTAAGTGGTTGAGGCACAGAGTAACACAGAGCGAGCAGTTCGAAGAAATGTCATTTTATTTTGGCTCCATAAGGTTTGCTGGTAGCAGGCGTGCGATGTATCTGCGATGTATCACAAAGTGGAACCAAAATCAAATGGCAGAAGTGACTCTGTCTTACTCTGTGGTTGAGGTATGGCAAGGAGCGAAGGCGTTGAATACCCACATTTACATTTAGAATTTAAAGGCGCCCGCCATGGGACAAGGATTGGTTTGGTTCGGAATATTAAACTGTATAGTGAAGAAACATAGTCTTATGTCAAATACACTCTATGTAATTTTAGAATTAAAATTGTTTGAATGTAGCTTTTAAATGAGAACCCAAATTTATGTTACATTGATTAGGACTATAGGGTAGAGTAGTCATCAATGAGACACGGGGAACAATGATAAAATGGCTCTCACAAGTCGTAGTTTCAACCAATCAGGCTCATATTTGGGGGAAAGGTGTGTCTACTGTATACACGTCTGCCATAATAGTGGCTTTGGTTATGGACGCTCCCTTGCAAAGTTATTCATAAATGTTTGATTCTGGGGTGTAAAAGTAAATTATGGACAAAAAATACATTTTCGCTCGTAAGCTGCCATTTACACCAAAACTAATATTTCTTTAAATTTCTTTCGACGTTCCATAGGGATTGAGTTGGGCTACAATGTCCCTTCATTAGGTTTGGCCAAAATTTAGAATATAGTCAGAATCCAGGGCTGTCTCATTGTTCCCCACACATTTCAGCCCATGGGTAACAATGAGACACTTTGATTTTTCTTCTTTAAACTTTTCAAAATCTATCGAAATCTTTCAAAACATGAATCGAAAGTGATTTTTGGCATATTTATAGAGTTTTAACTTCATTTAACCAAAAATACAAAGTAATTTGGTATAAATATATGGATTTTACAAAATTTAAATACTTTTTAGTATAACTTTTGTTAATTAAAGTTTCATGTTGGTAAAATAACTCTTAAATGTCCAAGGCAAGTCACCTGCAATGGAACAATACAAAAACATGATGTTTTACTGGAAAAGTATTGATTTTCGTAGAGTGTCTCATTGTTCCCAGCTGTCTCATTGTTCCTGCCAAGTGCGTCCACAATGAGACAGTTGAATAACTCTGGCTGTAGATGTCGGATCGATCTCGTATTTTGGTCAATGTTAGAATACATTAAAAGAAAGAAAATGCAACAAAAAGCGCATTGAAAAATGCTGATGAAAAAATTAGAAAAATCGTTGAAAGTTGAAAACCAAAAGTGTCTCATTGATGACTACCCTACCCTACATATTTTACACCGCTGTTTACATTTTTACAATAACTTTTCATGCAAGAAAATACATTTTCATGCATCATTTTTTAATCTGATTGGATTAATTGTATTTTTCTTAAAATGTCATCATTTCTGTAATGTTGTCATCTTTTTAGTTTATTATTAATGCTTGTTTAGGCCAATATGTTTTGGAATCAGATTGATAAAATTGGTGTAACCTTTGATTTAACATGAAATCATATGATTTCTAATACAAAACCATTTGCTTTTGTTTTGTATGAAAACACAGTTTTGCTGTGTTTCAGATTTTATGACATTTAAATTTAAGAATTAGCTAGCTTACTATAATTGTATGGTATACGAACAGTACTCAGATACTGCATCTTCCAGCAAATCTCCTCTGTATTTGGTTTTTGATAAAGAAATGTATCAAATGCTAATAGTAATATTGACTTTAAGGAGAAGAGCAAACAATGGGGTGTTAGATATAGGAGGGCAACAGATAAAACAAATGATAGACGCAGACAAATAGGGAAGGGTCATTGTGGAGGATTTTACACATAAGGATGGTTGGATTTATTCTGGTTTTGTTCTGTGTTCAATTCCGATTTTCAAAATTTCTCGACATGATTCCTGTTCGTACATGTTTCTAACTCAGTATACCCATAATTTATAAACACTTTGAAAAAGAAAACACAGCTTGGATAGGAGATGGAAAGTCAAACATAAATTTATTTTAAAATACTCTTTCCACTATGTGTTCTTTTTTGATCACATGTTGTTCCATTAAATCTAAGGAATGATTGAATTTTCAGTAAATCAATTTAAATTTAAATTTGTAATTAAAATGAATTTAGTAATAATAAAATAACACAAACCAGCTGTTTTCAAATTAATTTTTTTATAGTGTCAATTTATTACTGTAAATATCAACATAAAATACTCAATTTGATTTATGTTGAACAAAATAATTGGGTTTAAACTATAATTGAAATAAATTTAAAACATCATCTATTTAAAAGCGTACTGGTAAAAACTAAGATGAAAAAGAGTAAAAAAGCATTTTGTTTTTTTATTGTTTTACAGGGTTCTTGCCTGTTATCTTATACATTTGGATAAAACAAAATGTACTAATATAAGGATAAACAAAATGTAAAAACCAAATAAGAAAGAGTCAATCAGCTGCGTTATTTTTTCGACACGCAGAAATTTTAATAGTTGTCTAGTGATGAAAATATATTTAACATTAATATTAAAAACCCACGTTACTAGAATGTGAATGAATGTTTTTTCTCTATTAAAATGAACTCGTAATTTTGTTTTCTTTAATCTTTCATAATGAATAATCTGTACCTTTTTCAATAATACGAACTCTTTTTAGTTTTATTTATCCTCATACTGAAACAAACACATGAAAATATGACATAACAAAAAACAAGAACAAACAAGAGACATACAACATTTAACATACACATACACAAAGTTTTTTTATCGATGTACTGTTTTTTTTGCTTAAACTCTATACGTCAATAGACGACGGTGATGAGGATGAGGTGGAAAATAAATTACAGTATGGAAAATACAAAAAAGTTAAAAAAAAATGAAGGCCACTAATATTTGCCAATTGTGAGAAAACTCAAAGTAGATGTTGTATGAGGAAAGGCTAATGCTGTTTAGAAACATATAATGTTCACTAAACGATAAGAATGGATATTCGAATTGCGTTCTAATCGAAAAGAAATTTGAAACCAGAACGACTGCGACTTACCACGATGTGAAAGAGTTCCAGAACTCACTAAACATTACCATAGACAATTGAGAAACGGAGAGCGGAGTTTTGATTAGTTGAAATAATTTGTATGGGTAATGTATTTTAAAACAAGCGTTTTACGGAGGTACTTTAATTGTACCAAAATGCGGTACTGAACTAAAGGGACACACGACAGGACAAAAATGCGAACTTAATAAGTTGAATCTGTGTAGTAAGTCCAACAATTATACAATCTTTTCAATTACCATTTGTAATGGTATTTTCATAATGTAAATATGATTGAAGCAATGGAAGTGGCGCTTCTTAGTGATGTAAAATGTTGAGAGTTATTATTTTAGATTGTATACCTGTGGAATTAGTGTTATCAGGTAGGAAAAAGATTAATCCTGCCAAACAAATTGTGTTTTTTAAATAGATACAATTTTGTATAGTCGTTTTTTAAATTATTTGCCAATTATTATTTAAGCATTGCTGATTTTGAGCATATCTTTTTATATATGATAATCTGATCAATCAAAATTGCTTTAATACTATAATTTTGGCAGGTTTATATTTATTCCTTTTTTTATTTTGGGTCAAAATAAAAACATAATAACAAATAAATCAGACAAACATCGCGATCATTCAGGCACTCATTCATTCCATGAAAACTCATTGAATTTTCTTCATTTGAAAGTAGAGCGTGGTGACATCCATTAGAGTATTATTTGGTATATTGTGTTCTTTTGTTCATAGTTGAAAGATTCCCTTTTTAATTATCAAAACATCATTTAAGAATTGTTACTGCTGTTCGGTTTTGCGTTTCATTAGAGATGCATTTGCCGATACTGATGAAATATATGCAACAATTTGAACAAAACTGAAACAATTTTATTCATTAAAAAAAGTAAAACATAAATTTACAAAAATGGTAGCAACGACTCAGAACTGAATCACTTTATTTTTTATTACTTGATTTTTTACTCCCTTTGTTGGTTACAAATTAAAATAATGAAGCAACTTAAGATAAATCATCATTCAAACAAAAACAAAAATAGAGATTGAATGATGCATTTGAAGATATACATAGACTACCTTTACCGTCACCTGGGGTGAATCGGTATACATGGAGCGAGTTTCGGTTAGACAGACACAGTGCTCAATAAATACTGTCTCTATTCAGATTGTAGCTCCGATTCGCCCCAATTAACCGTAGTTTAATTAATTTTCATGCATTAACCGCCATTCTACGCATAATTGTGCCAGCTTTATGTCCTTTATGTTCCTAATCACCCAAGTTGGAATTTGGCCACTCTTATTCATAATCCTCTTTCTATACACCACGTAAAGAAGATAATACAAACATCAGACTTCGTAAAAAAAACAACATACAATTATACATAGCAGGACAAACACACTTGTTATTGTTTTAAATGAGGTTCGAATAATGTACCTTCATCTGGGGCGAATCGGGACTACAGTCTGAATAGGGACAGCACGTTTTAGAGCAGTTAAATGCATCAAATTTGGAAATGGATGGACACATTTTGTTGCTCTGAATCTGATCTACACGAAACCACTCAAAAATATCAAAATATTAGGCTACTACATTGTTTAAACAGCTGTCCCAATTCACCCCAGATGACGGTATTAGATTTCTTTTTGTGTTTTTCTAAAAGTATACATCAAACTTATCATTAAAACGAAAAAGTCATGGACATGAGACAATTGTGCGTAGAACGGCCGTTTAGGCTGTAGAGTGATTTGATTGATATTTATTTTATGCTTGATGTTTATCTTCAAAAGCATGAAAATCTACAGAACATTGTTGAATTAAAAAATGCTACAAATAGGCATATTGGAATGAATAAAAAAAATGCATATTTAGAATCCACCACTCTAAGTTATTTTAAAACAATTCTTTTGCCCTATATTAAGAAGCTAGTGTTATCGTACGATAAATGTTTTTTTCTGTTATTTTTTCTCGGATGTTTAACAGACATAAAGGATTTAGACGCACACAAGGTAAAACACATTAGACAAACACATACTCCGTGTAGCTGATTTGAAATTGCGGCCAATATGAGATCGTTTATCGATACTCTGAAATACCAGGTTTTTAATTCAAAACCAATTACACGGAGGGATGAGGATTTAAAATGCGGAGGAGTAGGGATATTCTTCTCGTTGTTGAAGTAACAAACGTTAAACAAAACAAGAGGATTGTTTGAAGGATGCTGGACAAATTAATAAAGTATGAGGTTTTTTTTCATTTGTATAATGGAGGTAATCAAGTTGAATGAACGATTTTTAAGTTTTGATTTCAACAGTTTCGAATATTTTTTTCATTAAACTATATGTTGATTTTATCATCAGCTGATTGGTAATAAATTGATGATTTCAGTTCTATTTAGTTAAATACAGAATGACGACAAGATTTAAGGAATTTGTTTTTTTTTTTATTTTTCTAAGGACAACAACAAAGGCTAGACAAGGTAAGGGCAAGTCGTGCACTGTTAAAAAAAAGTTTATAATAAATTTCAATTAATATGAATGTTGTAACTGTAAATCGTACAAAATAAAGTAACGATTTAAGCCACAGGTAATATTTGAAACATACAAAGCTAAACATTAAGATTAGCTTTTTTGTATTTGTTCGTCATTGCATTCTGTAAGTAACATTGTATACCAATTTTCGTTCGTAATACAGGAGTGAATATATAAACAAAAGCTAGTAATAGCCAATTGAAATCATCAGTTACACCCATTATCAATCCTGGCTGACAATATGTTAATCATTTTCTCAAATGCTCGATAAAATATTATGGATTAGTAATATTTCAATCGAATCAATTCGATTGGGTCTACTCACCTTTCGCTGTATTCGTCCATGTGAGCGTAAGATTGCACAGAGTTTTCTTCGATTAAAAATTTGACGCGCTGATAAAAGGATGCAGTAACTGACGGGGGCTGCTTCCTAAGGAGCACCTCGACTGGATCGTTGGAAGCCAAACACATGATGTGTTCAGTACAAATTGGGTGCGTACAACATTCACTGTCAGAACAGTCGGTCATTCCATCTATTTGGAAATTAAAACAGAATGTTGAAAAGATCTTCCATGGTATTGTTACATAACAGTTTTAAAGTAAACGATTACTTTAAATATTATGTAGTAAATGAAGGGTCTCCCACTTACCATTATCGTTATCGGTGTTATCCTTGCAGCTCATCTCCAGCGCAATTGAGCAATCGGTGCCAGCCCAACCTTCAATACAAACGCATCGATATTCTCCGTCCTCCAGAGTGCATTGACCATGACGAGAACAGCCATTCTCGCAGCCCGCTTTGAATTTGAATAAATTAGAGTTGTAAAACAAATTCATTGAATCTTTCTATTTCAAAACATGTAATAATTAAAGTATCACTTACGCAAGGTGCAGTGTCGGCCGTTCCATCCTTGTGAACAAACGCAGGTCCCATTTTTACACTGCCCATGTTCTGCGCACCTACTATCGCAAGTTAGTTGATCACATAGGCTACCAGTCCAGCCAAGATTGCACCGGCATCGTCCTGATTCACAGATCCCGTTTGGACCACATTCTAGGCTGCATACGGCTGATGAAATTTAGGAAAAGTTAGTTAGATTCTAAATAAAACTATGGACACTATGGAAAGTAAAATTCAATTGTGCTTGACAAAAAACTATATCAAAATTTCATTCCTGGAAGATATTATGCCGATATCACTTTCGATATTGCTCAAATCAAAATCAAATTATTCGCTCTACAGCATTGCCTTGGCGTTCTCGATTGCGAGATTCTTACTCGAAACAAGGTGTCCGAAGGCTTGATTGTTAAGACAATTGCAAACCTCTTTTTACATCTAAGCTTCCATCCACCCCGGGATTCGAACTGACGACCTTTGGATTGTGAGTCCAACTGCCTACCAGCGACTCCACCTAGGCAGGACCCAGGAGACGCGACTCCTACACCTGGACTGAGCTATCGACCTAACCTCTAGGTTAGACCGGGACCAACATTTGCTACCCTGTCCGACGGAAGGCGTGATCAGACAAATTTCGTCTCAAAATTTGCCACCGGGACCTTCTGGGATCAAACCCAGACCGGCTAAGTGAGAGGCAACCACGCTTACCCATACACCACGGTCCCGGGTCATATTGCTCGTAAACATTAAAAAACGATATTTCAAGATGCCTTACCTTGAGAACAATCTACACCAGTCCAGTGGCGATCACATACGCACGAACCCGTTTCCAAATCATACGTTCCATGATCAGAGCAGGTCGGAAGACACTGGTATACCTGCTGATCGACGATGCTACAGTCTTCGCCTTGCCATCCAGCTTTACAGTAACATTGACCAGATACACACGTACCGTGGCCTGCGCATGATGGATCAATACAGTCCGCTGTGCGGGGGATAAACACATAAACAGGTTAGTAATACATTTGTAGTGGAACAATCACTCTAGCGTGAGCACAAACAATCAAGGTAATGCAATTGTGTACACACACAAAATCCTATATCAAGTCGGAAACTTACGTTGTTCGCAGAATAGTCCTTTCCAGCCCCGCTCACAGTGGCAGTCTCCCTCTATGCAACGACCGTGATTGGAGCAGGTAGGAAGTTCACACTCAGCCACGGGTATGTCACACTCTGAACCCTTCCACCCTTCTTCGCAGTGACAAACTCCCCCACCGTAGTGGCCGTGTGAAGAGCAGAGCACAGGACATACACCTGTAATGATGATCCCATAAAAAATGCTAATCGTTGTGAAAAGTAAGTAAATTCAACTTACTAATTGAACAGTCTGGTCCTTGATAGCCATCGATACAGTCACATTTACCAAGATAGCAAGAACCTCTCCCGGAACAGTCGTTGGGACAGGTGGTACGGATACCTTCTGCTTCTCCGAAAATAAGTGTAACACTATGCTGCAATAGCTCGTCATTGTAAACCGACAGAAACCATCTTCCAACGTCCAAGTACTGCAGAATGGTTACATTGACGGTCATGGAATCCATGTCGAGCTTTGGCATGGTATTGTCCGACGATCTCTTTGAAATTATGTGTTGGTCCACATCGTCGAGATGCAGATCCGAGAATGCGAATTCATGACTACGTTGAATTTCGAAAGGAGACTGACGAACCAAGTTAGAGTCTTCTTGCAGGGTATTTTCATTTTGTTCTCCACCTATTTGTACCACGGTTTCGTCATTTACCAAACTTCGTTTCCGTCGTAAGCGGTGATCTATTCGACCACCTTTAATGAACTCTACAAAATCGTACTGAGTTATGCTGGGACCAACGTTTCTTCTTCCATACACAGCAAAATTGGCACCCCATGGTAGTGTAAAATTGAACTGGATAAATGCCGGATGTTTGTTCCGGAATTCAGCATTCCAAAACTGGAACGGCGGTATATTAGCGTGATGAAGCTCGTTAAAACCCTTGAGCTCCACAATTGCTGGCCATTTTTGTGCAGCTAGAGACGATATTAGCTGATCTTGACCTTGTTGTTGCTGCTGCAGCTGTTGATCCTGGTAGTTCAACTGAGATAAGCTATTGTGCACGTTGCCGTAGTGGTTGGCTGTCGTAAAGCTGTTGTGATCTACGGTGCTCATCAAAAGGGATTCCTCAGTTGGCAATAGTGTAGAGCCACCATTACTACCTGCTGTGCCTGCAACTGACCCCAAATTGCTGGTAGAACTTGCCGTAACTTGATCCTGGGAGTTTGACTTTACATCTTGCACTAGGATACAATTCGTGGAATCCATATTTGGCTTCATTGAACTTGTTGCTATAAAGAAGAAGAGACAAATACAATAAGTTAAAACATTTCCACAAAGTAAATTCTTTGATATCGTATGATTGCTTTTGTTATTGCACACTTTGCACCAAATTCTCCACCCTTGCATATCATAACTGCACACCAAATATTTGCACACTTGAAATACTACCCCTTCTCCCCCCGCTCGCCTATAGTGGTGCGTGTCTCGACTGAGCTTTGTTGCTCGCAGAAAAATAAAGGATATTTGAATCAACAAAACGTTTTGTTGATTTGAAAATCATTTTTTTTGTTGAATCAACGCTAAACGTCAAAGCAGCTTTTTCAAAACAACAAAAGACTTTTGTTGAATCGAAAAAATCAAGGTTTTTTTCAACGCAAAATCGGCGTTGATTATATTCAACAAAAATTTTGTTGATTCAAACCTCGTACAGGCTGATTCTACAAAACTTTTTCTGCGTGTGCTTACGAACACTTTAGAACAGTTTCAAACTAGGGTGTGTGTCTTAGACAGTTTTTTCTGCTGTAGTTTGAGGTGTGCACTTTTGTATAAAGTGACATAACATAAAAACAGTTTATTTTTACATATACTTTCAGAAAAACACATAAAATATGATACTTTGTTCGGAAACTCATTGAAACCAACATCAAGTCTGTTTGTCCTATCGTTGTACTTCTACGCATAATTGTCCCACCAAGTATTTTCTTTCACATAATCATCCGTTTACGAAGTGTTGTGTCTTGTTTACCTGTTGTTTAGCAAGAGAATTGCAAATAAGAGTGATAAACTGCTAATTGAGGTGATCAGGGACTTACAGGGTGTATGGGGATCCACGGGACAATTATGCGTAGAAACACAAAAAAAACTGCCGAAGAATTGGTTCTCTTTCAAGTACAAATATATACATTAATAAAACTACTAATTAGTATAAACATAAGCGTTATAAAGTAAAAAAATAAAATCAAATGTATTCAAATCGTTGTTAGTCGATTGTTGATGACATAATACATAGCACAAGAAAAAGCCCTTCAAAGAAATACCAAGGAGTCAACGTTGCCATCGGCATCTTAGGATCCCAAGTTTATATACATGTGAATGTCGTTAGGTTTTTACGAGCGTTATTTTTATTTCTTTTCCGTTGATCTACACGGCAAGTGTTTCCTTGAGAAGTATATATTTTTATTACAATTTGCTTTTGCTTTGTTGGATTGGCCCTTTTCCCACAACAAATTTTATTTGCGAATATTATATTTGCACTGCTGGTTAATACATTTCCCGAACATGGGTAAATGACAAGGGAAATGCGTAATAATACCTTTCTCTGGTATCAATACCAAATTTTGGTATTCCTGAACCCTTTCAAATTAGTCTTAAAGGATTATGCAAGAGCAAAATGTGGTATCATACCAATTTTAGGGTATTGTTTTGATATTGCAAAATTTCAGAATTTGTCAATGGCCGACCGAATACCACATTTTGGTATTCTTTTGGTATAACAATATTTTATCAAATTCCTCTGAAACTATGGGAAAATTTGACCAGTTTTGACAAAATAATTAATTTTGCGCTAAAATGATGTCTCAAAGCGAATGCTTTTATTAACAAACGGAAATTTCAAACTTGATTTTAAACATTTTTGATATACCCCCTAAAGAAATGACTTGAAATTGAAGAAAATTTTCTATGTCAGGATGCCACATTTTGCACCCAAACGGCGTTCGCATGATTGTGATGCATGGCGGCATGAAAGTATATCAGAATCTGCATGAAAACTGTCCTCATGCATTTTTTGCTATATAGGGGTATGACATGTTTGCCCGTTACGGACAATTATCGACATTACCGACGGCTTTTTGGTTGTATTTCACAAAAAACCCTTATCAGAACGAGAATTGTACCACAAACTTTTAGGTTATTGATCCGACACGCTACCACCGCGCCATGGTCGCTTGATGAAATGTGAGTGAAAGAGCACCAACATACTCTTCTCTTTGGAGTGTTGCTTGGAAACGGGCCAGCATTATATGTGTTGGTGAGAACTGCAGATCGCTGAAATGTGTATACGCGGGCAAAAATGATCTACGGGCTTGCTGCAAAAAATGTTATAAAATGTGACATTTTCTGCAGCAAATCCACTGTTGCAGATTTTGAGATATATTTTTCCTTTGGGTGTGGTATTATTTTTGTATTAAAGTGTGTCATCAAATTCCTCTGAAACTGAGCAGTTCTCTAGGATTTCGGTCATTCTATTTTTTTTTGTATTTTTTAATCGACTGAAACTTTTTTGGTGGCTTCGGTATGCCCAAAGAAGCCATTTTGCATCATTAGTTTGTCCATATAATTTTCCATACAAATTTGGCAGCTGTCCATACAAAATGATGTTGGAAAATTCAAAAATCTGTATATTTTGAAGGAATTTTTGATCGATTTGGTGTCTTCGGCAAAGTTGTAGGTATGGATACGGACTACACTGGAAAAAAATGACACACGGAAAAAAAATTTGGTGATTTTTTATTTAACTTTTTATCACTAAAACTTGATTTGCAAAAAACACTATTTTTAATTTTTTTTTATTTTTTGATATGTTTTAGAGGACATAAAATGCCAGAAATTTCCAGGTTGTGCAAAAAACCTTTGAGTGAATTTTTTAATCAATGCTGATTTTTTCAAAAATTCGAAATATTGGTCGCAAAAATTTTTCAACTTCATTTTTCGATTTAAAATCAAATTTGCAATCGAAAAGTACTTTAGTAAAATTTTGATAAAGTGCTCCGTTTTCAAGTTAAATCCATATTTAGGTGACTTTTTTGAAAATAGTCGCAGTTTTTCATTTTTTTAAATTAGTGCACAAGTTTGCACACTTTTGGAAAAAATATTTTTGAAAAGCTGAGAAAATTCTCTATATTTTGCTTCTTCGGACTTTGTTGATACGATCTTTAGTTGCTGAGATATTGCAATGCAAAGGTTTAAAAACAGGAAAATTGATGTTTTCTAAGTCTCACCCAAACAGCCCACCATTTTTAAATGTCGATATGTCAGCAAATAATAGTCCGATTTTCAATGTTAATATATGAAACATTTGTGAAATTTTTCGATCTTTTCAAAAACAATATTATCAAAATTTTTATACCAAGACTTACATTTCAAAAGGGCGTAATATTAAATGTTTTGCCCTTTTGAAATGTTAGTCTTGGTTTAAATTTTTTGAAAATATTGTTTTCGAAAATATCGGAAAATTTTACAAATGTTTCATACATTAACATTGAAAATCGGACCATCAGTTGCTGAGATATCGACATTAGAAAATGGTGGGTTGTTTGGGTGAGACTTAGAAAACATCAATTTTCGAATCTATGACATTTCCCCGAAACCCATATTACTGAAGGGACATTTCCCCGAATGCCACTTCCCCGAAAAGACACTTCCCCTAATAGTCATTTCCCCGAATTCCATTTACCCGAATTTCCCATTTCCCCTAATCGTCCACATCCCCGAATGCCATTTTCCCGAATGGGCCACAATCCCGAATGCCACTTACCCGATTAGTCATATCCCTGAATAGTCATTTCCCTGAATGCCATTTCCCCGAACGCGGTCAAGCGGAAATGCCCGGTGCCCCGGAGCGCGCGCGTTCGGGGAAATGGCATTTTAAAAGAAAAAAAATGATGACAATTTTTATCGCATCAAAAAACATATTTAAAGGTTCGCATTGGCCTTGAATAATCAATTTTCTTTTTGGCTTCATTCAGAACAGAAGTAGCATTTTAGGTGGGATTCAATACAAATTCAAATACAATGAATATTGTTACAGACCTTTTTTTATACATATATTCTCAAAACAAATACTTTTTTCTTATAGACATGATAATAATAATGCAATAGCAGTTTTGTTATTTTTTATGATTCAAAAAACGTAGTAGGGTAGAGTAGTCATCAATGAGACACGGGGAACAATGATAAAATGGCTCTCACAAGTCGTAGTGTCAACCAATCAGGCTCATATTTGGGGGAAAGGTTTGTCTACTGGATACACGTCTGCCATAATAGTGGCTTTGGTTATAGACGCTCCCTTGACAAGTTATTCATAAATGTTTGATTCTGGGGTGTAAAAGTAAATTATGAACAAAAAATATTTTTTCGCTTGTAGGCTGCCATTTACACCAAAACTAATATTTCTTCAAATTTCTTTCGACGTTCCATAGGCATTAAGTTGGGCTACAATGTCCTTTCATTAGATTTGGCCAAAATTTAGAATACACCCAGAATCCAGGACTTTCTCATTGTTCCCCACTCATTTCAGCCCATGGGTAACAATGAGACACTTTGATTTTTCTTCAATAAACTTTTCAAAATCGATGGAAATCTTTCAAAACATGAATCAAAAGTGATTTTTGGAATATTTATAGAGTTTAAACTTCATTTATCCAAAAATACAAAGTTATTTGGTACTAATATATGGATTTTACAAAATTTTAATACTTTTTAGTATAACTTTTGTTAATAAAAGTTTCATGTTGGCAAAATTTCTCTAAAATGTTCAAGGCAAGTCACCTGCAATGGAACAATACAAAAACATGATGTTTTGGTAGAAAAATGTTGATTTTCGTAGAGTGTCTCATTGTTCCCCAGCTGTCTCATTGTTCCTGCCAAGTGCGTCTACAATGAGACAGTTGAATAACTCTGGCTGTAGACGTCAGATCGATCTCATATTTTGATCAATGTTAGAACACATTAAAAGAAAGATAATGCAACTAAAAGCTCATTAAAAAATGCTGATGAAAAAAATAGAAAAATCGTTGAAAGTTGAAAACCAAAAGTGTCTCATTGATGACTACCCTACCCTACAGAACCCCGTACACATTGATCATTTTATTGCTGGATTGGGATTTGGCGAAAAGTATAATCAACAAAAACTTTAAATAAAATTTGAACCAGCCTTATGTACCTATTTGTCCGATTTTTGGGTTCTTTGACAAAATTCGAAAAAAGACAAATTTCCTTGCAAATTTCTCAAAAACAATATCTAATTATGCGGTTTAATACAAATGTTAATTGAACAAAAAAAATCTAGTACAGTCCAGACTTGATTATCCGAAGGCTTCGGAAAAATTTCACTTCGGATAATCGAATCACGAAAAAAAAATTGTTATGCCTATTTTTTATTGTCGAGCGTATGTCCCCTAAACTACGTTAAAGTGATTTAGAACTTTTAAACCCAAGCCCAATATGGCGGTGTTGAAATATTGAAAAAAAAAGCATTTTATTATTTAATAGGCAATCAACTATTCAAATTTTACTAAAATGGGGTCGCAGAACTCAAATTTGATGTTTAAAACAAGAAAAAGAAGAAAAAAAAACGAAATCATTCATTCCACGGCCCTTCTTGGCATAAAACCTTCTACTTGACAGCTCGTTCCAAGGGGACCATAGTTGATCCATCGAAAAAATGTTGTCTTGTCAATAACTTTTTATTTGCATAAAAATGAAAAAAAAGTCATCAGAAATGGTTTTTAATTATGTTTTTTTACCGTTGATCATAAAAATTGACAAAGAGCTTTACTACCCAATTTACAACATTTAATCAACAGCATACCCAAAAAGCTGTTTGTTCGGTAAAATTGAGAAAGAAAATAACTGTTAGTCATGGAAAAGACTTTAGCGAAAATGATGATTAGGGGATATGAAAATTTAAATTTAAATAAACGGCAATTGGCGTAAGTGTCACTTCGGGGAAATGGCATTCGGGAAAATGGCCGATGAGGGGAAATAATATTCGGGGATATAGCCGATTAGGGGAAATGATATTCGGGGAAATGGCATTCGGGGATGTAGCTGATTAGGGGAAGTGGTATTCGGGGATGTGGCCATTTAGGGGAAATGATTTTCGGAGAAATGGCATTCGGGGAAATGAGCTAGACCCCAATTTTCCTGTTTTTAAACCTTTGCATTGCAATATCTCAGCAACTAAAGATCGTATCAACAAAGTCCGAAGAAGCAAAATATAGAATTTTCTCAGCTTTTCAAAAATATTTTTTCCAAAAGTGTGCAAACATGTGCACTAATTTAAAAAAAATGAAAAACTGCGACTATTTTCGAAAAAGTCACCAAAATATGGATTTAACTTGAAAACGGTGCACTTTATCAAAATTTTACTAAAGTACTTTTCGATTGCAAATTTGATTTTACATCGAAAAATGAAGTTGAAAAATTTTTGCGACCAATATTTCGAATTTTTGAAAAAAAACAGTATTGATTAAAAAATTCATAACTCGCTCAAAGATTTTTTGCACAACCTGGAAATTTCTGAAAAGTTGGCATTTTATGTCCTCTAAAACATATCAAAAAATAAAAAAAAAATAAAAATAATGTTTTTTTGAAAATCAAGTTTTAGTGATAAAAAGTTAAATAAAATGAAACTAATGACTTTGGTCAGTTATCAAGGACGGCTAGCTCAGTCCTTTCCAGGACAAAAGACCATCAACTCAAAGGTAGTCGTAGACCAAAGCTACTGACTACTCATCACTCAGGGTCGGCACGAACTACTAGGCGGATTCAGGTAAATACGGAAGGAAATAAAAATCACGGAACCACACTTTTCTAAATAAAACGTGTAATTATGTATTTCGTGTATTTGTGTGTGGGGGTGTTAGTGTAAAGCACTTCTGGAACCAACGTACCGATCTGCTGCAGGTGATCCTCCTGACTCCTCTACGAAGGCCGGTCACAGGAGCGTCCTCGACTGTGCCGCCGGAACTCCAAGGGGGTTCGTTGCATCAAATGACGGTTGATGGCTGGTGCCGCTGAACCGGAACTCTTGAGCTGCTGGGCTGGGTTACGCAGAGGTAGGCCAAGCGGGCGTTGCTGGTCCTACTTACGTCAGACGTCTTCCCTCAGTGGCGTATTCGGTGGACCCGGCACCTGGCCGATCTGGTCCCACCGAGAGAAATCTCCTTGGTGGTTATGGCGCCCCGCGCCAGAGATGCTGATGGTCCTATTACTGTTAGGTGCAGGCAACGGCTCCTCCGCGCTTATAGGCCTGGACCGACCGAAACCCGTACGTCGTCGAGTCGAGCGGACTGGTGACTTCCGCCAAGCACTTCCACTTCCGGAAGGCCAAGGTGTGAACAGCACAAAGAACGGCACTGTCACTTGTCGACCTCGACTGATCGCACGGACGTCTGTCCAGAAAAGAGGCCGATCCTTCGAATCGGCTGGCAAAGTAGACTTCTCCCTCCTAACCTTTTCCAGAGGGAAAATCCACCATTTTCCAGACCCACCCATTTTTGATGCAGTCTCGACGCAGCGCTGTCGAGCCTGTCTTATTGGCAGCGGTACGCAAATCCCTCCGCTGCTATTGTAGGGTGTAGTGTTGTATGATGGGGAATTATATTGAAAAGTCGTTCAAGAACTGTGACCAACGGTTACACTATCCACCACCCCGGTGAAAAAAATGTGAAAGCACGACGAGGTTTCGCATTTTTTTACATTAATGCTTTCCATAACCGCCGTCGACTTCTACTAGATTCGTGGGGGTGGACAAATAAACCTACAATTCTCAGGTACACTATCTTTAAGACGCGCGAGATCATGAACCTCCACAAAAACATCCCAAAATACATTATAAACAATCAAAACATTACTGCATGCGACAAATTAAAATAATAAATTAACGAAAAAACATTGATAATAAATTAAAACAAAACTTTAAAATCATCCCGAAATATGGGGTAGACAACTCTATTCTAATGTTGGCCAACATAACAAATTCTACAATATTTACATTTTTAGATCACATTCGATCCGTGAGGGGTGATTCAACAAAAAGTTGACCCCTGCAGCAAACTGTCTCTGCAGTTGACAGAAGCTAAAACGTCACCGACGTGTCATGCAACCGAACTGTCAAAGCATGTTTACAAATGCTTGATTATCAGTTCGATCGGCATGTTTTATTATATCCGCGCGAGTGTTTCGGCGTGTTTATGCGGTTTTTTGGACAAAATTTACGGTAAGTACCATGGTATTGGTGAACTAATCTTGACGAAGAACATCTTCGTTCAATTTCATTCAATTTTTCAGCTCATTCAAGGCTGTGGCGGGTGATGTTTTGCTGCCAGTTCGCAGTCTTCGCGCGGAAGACTGGACTGCAGAAAAATCCCCTGAAATCCCGGGATTGACCGTGTTCTCCATCTTGGCGAAGCAAGAGGAAACAGGTAAGCTAGTGTACACATTAAAAATCGATTTTAAAACGATCACAGCGGATCGTAAATTAGCGGTGATTTAGAAGATCGTAACCACTTTTCCTTTTCAGGTTTGGCACTTTGGCCGTCGGTCAGCCCCCTCACTGCCGCTCTACGGACTCGGCGCTCGGACGAAGGACATTACAGATGACTCCTTCGTCGTCCACCGAACCGCCAGCGCAGCTATGGACTGCCAACATAGAAGGTATGCTTTCAAACATAAGCGACACCAACTACTTATGCTCTCTTTACGACTGGGAACTTAATCCATCAGTCTTCGAGCAACACTTGCACAATTTCACAACATAAAAATAAATAAATTTTCACAGCACATAACATTCATAGTACGGTTTTAATTCATTTATTTCATTTTCTTTCATTTTTGCAGGTATTCATTGCCAACAAACTTCTTCCGCGGATGTGCGCCGGGTCATCTGGTTGGACCAGCAGGATGTTCCGAGGGTAAAGAGATCATCCCTCACCAACACCTGTGGCCAATCAACCATCAGTCGACGACACCACCTAGAATTAGAATGTGGCGAATGTTACCTGGGAAAACTTAAATAAACTTTTTCAGGAAACTCCACGATTTCCATCAGCGGGAAATCCGGATCTTTCTCCAGCAAGTCCGAAATCAACTTCTGGGTTTCCACAAGATTCGGGTCAGACTCATCCGACACCTTTCCGTTCATCATTTTCCTGAATAATTTCCTAATTTTCTTAAATTCCTTTCTCAGTTCCTTGTTGGGTTTCGTAGGTTCAAATTTCGTAATTTCTGTGGGTTCTTTTTCCTCTTCCTTTTTATGTTTCGATTTATGTTTGACTTCCGACGAGTTCTGGGGTTTGGGTTGACTCTTCGGAGAACTTTCGCAGTCCGAATCCAACAACCTCCGAGAATCGTCTTCAGTACGTTTCCGAATTCTCGTGCCGCCGATCCTCCTAGAGGACGTGCGAACACAAAAGGTCACCGCCTTGGGACGGGTTTTCCTCCCTCGGGATTTGTACCCGGAATCCAAACTGGACTGGTCAGGTTCCGCAGTCGCAGCACTCGGAACCACCAACTTTTCGGTGTGTTGCCGTTCTGCGACTGGGTCTGCGGCAGTTTCAGCCGGAGTGTGCCGAGAGGACACGGCCTCTAGCACCGAGTTCAACTCCCGCCGGAACGTCTGCATGACCCGGTTGATCTGGACAACGTCCACCGGTAGCAAACTTCCGTCCTGGCGAAGTTGCTGGAATAATTCCAGACTGAAACTAACGTCATCAATCGCCGAGTTAATCGGGTAGTTCTGGTGGCCGTGAGCGACGGGACAAGGCATCGCGGACAGTCCTTCGACGTCCGAGCAATCCGCGTCGTACTCCACTTCTTGCCATTCCACTTTGTTCGTCAAATTCGTCATGATCGTGTATTGTTTTTTTCTCGTCATTGTGTGTGATTTTGTTCGACCAGCGCGCAGCGTAATAGTCGTCAATTTTTAATTAGCGCTCATCGTCAATCCGGGGATGGGTAATTGTGCATTGTGCTGTCTTGTTATTGTGTTCAGGTGTATGTGAGGGTTCACGATCTTAATGTTTTATGTTTCATGTTCATTTCAATCGGCTCGCGACAAACACAAATTGCCCAAAACCACGAATTTTTCGTTGCTTTCAACGGTTATGGAAAGAATTGCGTAGGGGCAATAACTCTCAATCGTTTTAAGCCACTTTTGGGGGGCACTAACACAAATTTTCCACAGGGGAGGGATAGTGTGCAGATGGAGAAAGCCGTACTGAAAGTACGGATCCCTGCCACCTCCCGAAGGAAAAATCCTTAGATTTTTAACCCGCCGGTAAACCTGAATCGCTTTTCGCTGAACTTTCCGCTAGAAAGCCAATTGAAACTTATGACTTTGGTCAGTTATCAAGGACGGCTAGCTCAGTCCTTTCCAGGACAAAAGACCATCAACTCAAAGGTAGTCGTAGACCAAAGCTACTGACTACTCATCACTCAGGGTCGGCACGAACTACTAGGCGGATTCAGGTAAATACGGAAGGAAATAAAAATCACGGAACCACACTTTTCTAAATAAAACGTGTAATTATGTATTTCGTGTATTTGTGTGTGGGGGTGTTAGTGTAAAGCACTTCTGGAACCAACGTACCGATCTGCTGCAGGTGATCCTCCTGACTCCTCTACGAAGGCCGGTCACAGGAGCGTCCTCGACTGTGCCGCCGGAACTCCAAAGGGGGGGGGGGTCCGTTGCATCCAAATGACGGTTGATGGCTGGTGCTGCTGAACCGGAACTCTTGAGCTGCTGGGCTGGGTTACGCAGAGGTAGGCCAAGCGGGCGTTGCTGGTCCTACTTACGTCAGACGTCTTCCCTCAGTGGCGTATTCGGTGGACCCGGCACCTGGCCGATCTGGTCCCACCGAGAGGGGAAATCTCCTTGGTGGTTATGGCGCCCCGCGCCAGAGATGCTGATGGTCCTATTACTGTTAGGTGCAGGCAACGGCTCCTCCGCGCTTATAGGCCTGGACCGACCGAAACCCGTACGTCGTCGAGTCGAGCGGACTGGTGACTTCCGCCAAGCACTTCCACTTCCGGAAGGCCAAGGTGTGAACAGCACAAAGAACGGCACTGTCACTTGTCGACCTCGACTGATCGCACGGACGTCTGTCCAGAAAAGAGGCCGATCCTTCGAATCGGCTGGCAAAGTAGACTTCTCCCTCCTAACCTTTTCCAGAGGGAAAATCCACCATTTTCCAGACCCACCCATTTTTGATGCAGTCTCGACGCAGCGCTGTCGAGCCTGTCTTATTGGCAGCGGTACGCAAATCCCTCCGCTGCTATTGTAGGGTGTAGTGTTGTATGATGGGGAATTATATTGAAAAGTGAAGGTTCGTTCAAGAACTGTGACCAACGGTTACAAAAAAATCACCAAATTTTTTTTACCGTGTATCATTTTTTTCCAGTGTAGTCCATATCCATACCTACAACTTTGCAGAAGACACCAAATCGATCAAAAAATTCCTTCAAAAGATACAGATTTTTGAATTTTCAAACATCATTTTTGTATGGACAGCTGCCAAATTTGTATGGAAAATTATATGGACAAACTAATGATGCAAAATGGCTTCTTTGGGGATACCGAAGCCACCAAAAAAGTTTCAGTCGGATTAAAAAATACAAAAATTAAAATTGAAGAAAAAAGACCGATTTCGTAGAGAATTGCTCAACTATGCTTTGCTTTAAAATGACTTGAAACCCAAAAATGTTGAAGCTGATTTTCAATATTATTTTATGTACCCACTAAGATTTTTTTTTTAAACGTTGAAAATTCTCTAAGTCGGGATAACCAAATACTTTGAAAAACGAGTTAATCGCCATATTATTGAATTTTGGTGAATTTAAATCCAGTTTCATTTTAATAACACTTATTTTTCAATCTTGTTATTTTTCAAAGTTTCAAGAACTTCAAGCACAGGCCGTTCATCAATGACAAATGCATTCGATGCAGCCGTCCCCTAACATGACAGTTTTCGTGAGTTACGCGTATTCACCGACAGATGGCGAGTGGGCCTTGTCGGAGTCCGCCCAATAAATACGCAACTCAAAATTTGCACGGGAAACTTTTTTTTCGTAACGGCTTTCGTGGCCCGCTCACTTCAACTGTTCTAGACTAATATTTGAACGTGGCGTATCTCTAAACAAGTTTTTTAAGAAAATGAGCTAAAAATGTAGTAATCCAGCTGCGTGTAAAAGGCCTGGGTGTAAAATAAATATTGCATTATTTTATGAAATTCTGTGTAATATTACACCCTGAAATATGTATGGGGATCTGTGAAGGTCAAAAGGTGAGGTATTGTGAGCTGCACAACATGGCGTTCTTAACTCAATTTGGCCCAAAATGCACGTACGACAAGTTAGCACGATGGCGACGAAGTGACTTCAAGTAAGAGGGGGAGATACAGATTTTTGAATTTTCATACATCATTTTTGTATGAACAGCTGCCAAACTTGTATGGAAAATTACATGGACAAACTAATGATGCAAAATGGTTTCTTTGGGCATACCGAAGGCACCAAAAAAGTTTCAGTCGGATTAAAAAAAAAAAAACAAAAAATAAATAAATGACCGAAATCTGAGAGAACTGTTATTCTTTGTTTTGATATGTATAGAAAACACATACCATTTATTTAAAAAAAATGTGCACGCAATCACGGTGCACTTTATCGATCTAATTTTGCTGGGCGACATAGGACGCCGTCTATTTTTAGACGATGACTCAGCACCGAGCTCAGCACTTTTACACTCTTGCGCTTAAAAAAAACAGGTGGCAGCACGATGTAACGCCACGTCCCTATATTGCTTGCGCGCGAAGTCAACAGAAAGGCCAAACGCAGTAAATTGGGCGATCCCACAATAGATCTAACTACTGGTCGAGGTGGTAGATTACTCAGGCAGGAAAAAAATTATCGTTACACTATTTTTACAATCAATTGTTTATATGTACCACCGTGTACGCACGAGAGCAAGCAGCAGTGAAGTGCTCTATCGTTTTTTTCGGATTTTTTTCGCTGTAATTGATTGTGATCACCCGCGAGTTTGCTTTTCCAGCATGCCAAAGGCCGGCCGTGGCCGTGGCAGTTCGAGTTCGGCCTCGAAAAACCCTCGGAGTTGGTCTACCGGCCGTGTGCAAAAAGGGTAAACAAACCAACGCCGTGTCGACCGCCATCGCGCAGGGGTGCGTGAGCGCAGACGGTATCGACAAAAAGTATTTTCGTCCCGGATATGTTCCGACATCACCAGTGCGAACCCGTTCAGGTACTTCCGGTGCCACGACCAACACGTCAACATGTGCCAACATTCCCATCAGGAACGAGTTCCAGAAGCTGAGCAACGACGAAGAAAACAACAATAACAACACCGACGGTAGCAGCACTACCGACGACGACGAATACGATGGACGTGCACGGAAGAAAGTGTCGACGTCATAAACGAACAATTCTCCAAAGGAACGTAGACCACCTCCAATTTTTGTTTTGGACACGTTGGCGGACGATATTGACGAGTTGCTGGAAGGCCTCGGATATTGTCTGAAAATCGGTAAGTTGTCAGTGCAAGTCTACACATTCGACAAAAAGAACTTCAGCCCGGTTGTGGAGAAATTAAAGAGTAAAAACTTTAAGTTCTACACATTCGACCCCGTGCAGAAGACAGCTGTTAAGGTCGTCTTACAGGGGTACCAAGACCGCCCGATCTCCGACCTCAAGAAGGACCTCTCGCGGAAGACAACAGTCACAGGTACACACTCTCTGTACCTGTTGTACTTCGACCGCGGCAACGTCAAGATTCAAGACCTGCGGCGAAATAAGGCGTTGAACGGGTTTTGGGTAAACTGGCGGTTCTACTCAAAGAACTCGTCGGACGTAGCACAATGCCACCGTTGCCAGAAATTCGGCAACGGATCGCGGAACTGCAACCTCCCGCCCGCTGTGTGAAGTGCAGTGAATCACACTTTTCTGAGGCTTGTGCACTGCCGTGCAAGGTGGACCTGGGAGACAAGGCAGAGCAAACCAAGGCGCGCAACAAGTGCGCCAACTGTGGAGGTAACCATACCAGCAACTACCGTGGATGCAGCGCAAGAAAAACTACCTCGAGGAGCAGGAAAAGAGGAAGAAGAAAGCAGCAGCGTTCCACACGCCTCAGCGAAGTACGAGCGTAACCGTGCCGGCAGCTGTTCATCGTACGGTTCCCAACTGGTTGGGGGCGTTCGTTCGCCAGCGTGGTTGCTGCCGTAAGCGGCAATGTGGCCCAGCAAGAAGTTACCGGGGAAGATCTATTTACCCTGCCAGAGTTCTTTGCTCTCACAGGGGAGATGATGACGCGGTTTCGGACCTGCCGTAACAAGGCGGAGCAATTCCTGGCCCTTGGGGAGCTGATGATCAAGCACATCTATAAAGGATAAAAAACTGTTATCTAGTTGTAACCTTTTTCCATTTCTATCCCCTTTCTCTTGCAATTTTAGTAAGTTTTTTCTAAAGTTTTCTTACACCGTGATACCGTTATTTATAAGCAATAATTGTTCCAAAATGGATTATAATGTAACACACAGCTGAAAGGAACTCCAAAACTCTGTAATGTACCTCGAAAGAACTTATTGTACCGTCAGTGGGGGTGACATTGGGTCTGGGGGTTGAGATTGGGTCAAAGTGATTTTTACGGATTTTACCATTTCTCAGGTTATTCTCAATGAAACTGAATTTTGTTAAAAGGGTTGTGTAGGGGACATCTTAAGATGACTTCGCTGAAAAAATCTCGTTCCTAGAACAAATCCTGTTATTTTAGCAGATGTCTAAAGTTGGGGTACGTTTTTGGCCAAAAATTACCTCTCGAAAAACCATTTTTCTAATATTTTTGTTAGAATAGCTCGAAAATTACCCAAATGTTCGAAAATCTCCACTTTAAACATTGTAGCGTGTCAATACGATTCCCTCGAACAAGAAACACTGTTGGATGACTTGTTTTTACCATATCGTTGTATTTGAGCATAATTTTAGTTTCATTTTACCCAATGTCACCCTCTCTAAGGGGTGAGATTGGGTCAATTTTCAAACTATTGGCATTTAAGGTAGTGTTCATCAAAATCCACCATATTTTGGAAAAATGTTAATAAACTATCTTGGAACAAATCTACGTTGAAAGATTTTCGATGTTATTTAAATTGTTTTTGTTATTAAGAAATTACGAGAGGTGTATCGTTTTTGACCCATAGTCACCCCCACTGACGGTATCTTGATTATTCACCAATAAAACCGAATTGAATTAAACAATCAATTGTTTAAAAAAGTGCGTTTAGGGATACTTGATCCCTGGATTTTTACAGTCACTGGAATCAGCCTCAAGGTCAATTAATTATTTTAGTTTTTCGTACATGGTATTGTTATATATAAAATCAAAAGTTTGGTTGATTAAGAAGCATTTTGCTTATAATTTCTTCAAAATGAAGGAGAGTCAAGTTACCCCTAACATTTTGAAAATGATCCGATGAGATCATCTGTTTAAATACCCTTATCAGCCAAACATAGTTGAATGTTTAAGCCTTCGATTCATGCACCAAGTTCAAAGTTTTGTGAGAGAGTAACAGATATATGTGCGATACAAAAGAAGGGGATCAAGACTCCCCACTCTCCCCTATACATTTCATATTGTATTGGTATCTATGTAAACTTTTTCTTGCTCTATTTGTTATCATTTGCACACATAATTTCCTAGCGACAGAACTCGACGATACACCAACTCAAACGGACTCGCGGCTCGCGAAACCTCAGAACACACAGATGCCGGTGTGCTATTTTATTCTATCTAGATAGGAATATCAGCAAGCTTAGTACAAAAGAGCACACTGGCATCGATGCATTCAATAAATGTTATTAGGTATGTGTTAAGTTTCCTTAAATTCTATTGCACAGTTTAAGAACTTACCAGCGAAGTATGCCAGCATTGCAGTTAGTACCACGGAGAGCAATATTAAGGCAATACTAAAACATTTCCAAGAACATCGATGCTGACACCGTTTGTCAATATGAAACCTGGAAATATAAAATGAATAAATTTGTAATTGTTATAAAAACATATATGTCTCGGGTTAGTTTGCAACAGGTCCTGCCATTTGCCAAAGCTGTTCTTCAATCGTATCTCTGTCAAAATACGAATCAAATATTTGAAAAATGCCTTAAATTATGCATTTGCACGTTCTTCAAATGCTCTTAACCTAAAAACAATGATAATTCAGTTTGTTTTAGAGAAAATTGCAAACAAGTGCTGGAGGTCGTGATAACTGATAATACCTTTTACCAACTATCCCGAGGTTGATGATATCTTGGCCCATTTTTGAAAATATGTTATTCAAAGAGCTGAGAATTTTTTTCTCAAAATTTCCTTTTTGGACATTAAAAATGGGACAAACATGATAAAATGAAATTTCGAGTACAAAAATAATATGCCTAATATTTCAAAAGGATCAGAAATTGCGTTCCAAACTAGTTTAAACTATTAGGCTTGATTAACAAAAAGATAATATGTTATTCGATGGATTGGATATTTTCACATAAATTTCTGTTCGTGCGTGTGGTCAGTTTGGGGGATTTTGCACACTATTTTTAACATTGTTTTCAATTACGTGAGTAAAACAGTTTTATGGCGCAGCCGTTTTTTACAAAACAAGGTCTTCTGTATTCGACCGTTAATTGCTGACTAAAATCTAAAATCCATCGTACATCGGAGGCTGGCAGGGAGAGAACAATAGAGCGAAGTTTCCCACTGCTCTCCTCTGGTTCTGATCAGAGATGGATCAGGGACGGTGTGGGAAAGACAGGAACAGTGAACAGTGTGATAGGAAATTCCAACGAAAAATCCATTCTAGCGAAACAAAGACCCCCAAAACGGTGTTTTTTTATTATAGAGACTTTACACCATTGTGCATTCATCTCTTCAAGGAAGATAGTGAAAGAGGAAAGATTACAGAGTTTAAAATCACTTCAATAATTATTACTATGCCTTTTTTCTAACGATTTCTGTCTATGTTTCAAATATTTAGCGGAATATTTAAAGAGTGAATTATCAAGTTCTTCTAGTTTATCTTCGTCCTCTTCTTCCAGGGATTTTGAAGTTATCTCACAACACTTTTTCTTATAATATTTTGCTTTTATGACATCTTCATCTTCTTCATCTGTTTCTTCTGCAGTCATTTCTCTTCGTTTTTTTGTTAGTTCGTCTTCCGCGTCCAAATATGCCTGTAAGCGCTTTCGGCGGCGGGTGTGCTTAGAAAGCACGGTCTCGAATCCATCGTTGTTTTCTTCGTCAATTTCACTTGTTTCCATTGCATTTTGTTCTGGTTTACTATTGCTGCTTTTACTGCTGCTGCTGCTTGGTTCGGGTTCAATCGGTTGTGTACTGCTTTTTTGGTTCACCTTTTTAGTTGAATCCGCACATTTTTTGTTCTTTGCTTTGAGTTTGCAAAGCGATTTTTTGCCTATAATCGTCACTGTTGCAGCAGCAGTGATTGATTTCGGCGTTGGCTGTTTCAGCAACATCCGCAGGGTCCGAACTCCATTTGGGATTCCTGGGAAGAAGTTAATCCAGCGGTCTTTGGTGATGGTCAAAATTTCGCCGTATTTACTCATCACTTTTACTACGTCATCATTGCTTATGCCTAGAGGTAGGTCAAGCACACGAACTTCCGTAGCGTTGTTGTCCAGGTAAATCGGGATTTTGCAACCCTGATATACCAGAGGTTTGTCGATGATGGACGAGGCCACTGCTGAGTCGGCGAACTGCAACACGGCTATTCTTCTTCTATTGCATATTTGCAATGCTCGCAAGTTTTCTTGGTTTACTTGAAGGTCTGCCAGGAATTTTTTTACAAGCTTCGGGCCTGGTTGGGTTTGGAGTTGACAAAAATCCAGAACCACACTTTTTTGTCTACGGTGCACATTTTAAAAAAAGCGGCGACGCGCACACAAACTGCGGACTGGCGTTGATAATGCGACTTGTAAGGTCGGCGGTTACTTTGCAACTGAAAACGGTGTTATACCCACTCCAAAATGTTTATTTAGCATTTCTATGGTTATATATTGGCATTTAGTTAAATTGAAAGTTTGCGAAATTAAGTATAGAATTCCAGAGTTATATAAACTTTTATACTAAGTAGTTAGTAAACTTTGTATTCAATCCAAATTATTTTTTTAATCAGTCAAGGATGCCTATTTGGAGTTGGGAGACTGGATTTATAATGATTTGTCAACAAATAACATTATTTATGTTAATTTTTCGAAAGGTGTACAAACTTTTTTTGCACCATTTTTTTATTTCTGTAATAGTATTTGTTATATAACTTTTTATAGAAATCATCTTTTCATGAGCTTTTTATACCAAAATGTTCGGCATGAGTTTCTGAACAAAACGTAGTACTAGGTTTCTGTCAAACTTTAAATTGTTTACATGTTTTATCACAAAATGTGCATAGTGCCCAAGGGGTGTAAATACTGTTTTTACATACTGTATGGGTCATTCTCAAGCTCGCAAAGTAGTTGCGAAGACCCGTCTTCGATTTGCGTGAAATTTTCTCCTTAGGGGTAATTTTAGTATCTTAGCAATTCTCTCCGCTAACCACCGCACCACGAGGCCCTGCGGTATTCCCAAAGAAGCCATTTTGCATCATTAGTTTGTCAATACAGTCATGCCTCGGTTTTGCACGCCTCGGTTTTGCACTGCCCCGGTTTTGCACCGTTCAGCTGCCTCGGTTAAGCACGGCCCAGTGCTTAACTGAAGCACAGAGCTTATGGGATTTTGGCTATTTGGGAGACATTGGCTATAATTCTATGAATAATCATGCAAACATCAAAAAATTATAGTGTTTTGGAATCGGGATGATGTCAGCTATCCATTAAAATTATTATTTCATGAATTTTTTTTACAAATATACGTATTTTTCCTGTATTTTGAAAATGCATATTTTTTCTCTAAAGAAACCAAAAATATATTGTTATTGCAATATGGGTATCAAATGATCAGTTTTTTCATACATTTTGGATGGAACAATAACATTTTTAGAAAATACTCAAAATTTTCACAAAACTACGTATTTTTGAAAAAAATGCTCAAAATTTCCATTTTTACAATATGGGTATCAAACGATCGGGATTTTTTCATACATTTCAAATTTTTAGAAAATACTCAAAATTTTCACAAATCTACGTATTTTCGAAAAAAAATATTCAAAATTTCCGTTTTTACAATGTGGGTATCAAACGATCAGGATTTTTTCATACATTTCGAATGTAATAACAACATTTTTAGAAAATACTCAAAATTTTCATAAAACTACGTATTTTCGAAAAAAAAATACTCAAAATTTCAATTTGCACAATATGGGAGTCAAACGATCGGGATTTTTTCATACATTTCGAATGTAATAACATTTTTTTTTTAAAATGCTAAATTTTTTCACAATACTACGTATTTTCGAAAAAAATACTCAAAATTTCAATTTTTACCCATCATACGATCGGGATTTTTTGATACATTTCGAATGTAATAACAATATTTTTTGAAAATACTCAAATTTTTTACAAAACCACGTATTTTCGAAAAATACTGAATTTTTTTTTTAAATATGGGTATCAAATGATCGGAATTTTTTCATACATTCCGAATGTAATAACAACATTTTTAGAAAATACTCAAAATTTTCACAATACTACGTATTTTCGAAAAAAATACTTAAAATTTCCGTTTTTACAATGTGGGTATCAAACGATCGGGATTTTTTCATACATTTCGAATGTTAAAACAACATTTTAAGAAAATACACATAATTATCACAAAACTACGAATTTTCGAAAAAAATACTAAAAATTTCCGTTTTTACAATGTGGGTATCAAACGATCGGGATTTTTCATACATTTCGAATATAAGAACAATATTTTTGAAAATACTCCAAATTTTCACAAAACTACGTAATTTCGAATTACAATTTCAATTTTTAAATATGGGTATCAAACGATCGGGATTTTTATACATTTCGAATGCAATAACAATATTTTTATAAAATACTCAAAATTTTTACAAAATTACGCATTTTCGAAAAAAAATACTCAAAATTTCTGTTCTTACAATATTACCTTTTAATTTAAATTGAAGCATAGTCTCAATCTTCCTGTTCAGCGGATTTCGCCAGAATGCAACGACGATGATCACGATACCAAATGAACACAAAGCGATTTAAATGTACTGTTTTCAGGCTGGAATAGATAACAAACTGTCACACGTAGCACTACGGTGGTTTGAGATATCTAGAATCTCAAGGGCCTCAGTGGTACAATTGGCTGTGCGTCTCAGTACTAATGAGGTGGTTGCGGGTTCAAGTCCCGTCGTCCCTTAGAAAAATCGGACACATGACGATACAAAGATACTCATATTGTAAAAAACAGAAATTTGGGGTATTTTTTTCGAAAAAAACGCAGTTTTGTGAAAATTTGGATATTTCCACAAATTTGTGTTATAACTTTTGAAATGTATCAAAAAAATCCCGCACATTTGATAACTCTTGTGAAAAACAGAAATTTTGACTATTTTTTTTCAAAAATACGTAGTTTTGTGAAAACTTTGAGTATTTTCACTTTTATTAAACTGTTATTAAAACTTTCGAAATGTATGAAAAATCCCGATCGTTTATTACCCTCACTGTAAAAACGGAAATTTTGAGTACCTTTTTTCAAAAATTCGTAGTTTTGTGAAAATTTTGAGTATTTTCTAAAAATGTTGTTATTAAATTTGAAATGTATGAAAAAATCGCGATCGTTTGATACCCATATTGTAAAAATTGAAATTATGAGTTTTATTTTTTCAAAAATACGTAGTTTTGTGAAAATTTGGAGTATTTTCAAAAAATATTGTTATTACATTCGAAATGTATCAAAAAATCCCGATCGTTTGATACCCATATTGTGAAAATTGAAATTTTGAGTATTTTTTTCGAAAATACGTAGTTTTGTGAAAATTTTGAGTATTTTCTAAAAATGTTGTTATTACATTCGAAATGTATGAAAAAATCCCGATCGTTTGATACCCACATTGTGAAAACGAAAATTTTGAGTATTTTTTCGAAAATACGTAGTTTTATGAAAATTTTGTGTATTTTCTAAAAATGTTGTTATCTTATTCGAAATGTATGAAAAAATCCCGATCGTTTGATGCCCTCATTGTAAAAGCGGAAATTTTGAGTACTTTTTTTCGAAAATTCGTAGTTTTGTAAAAAATTTGAGTATTTTCTAAAAATGTTGTTATTACATTCGAAATGTATGAAAAAATCCCGATCGTTTGATACCCATATTGTAAAAATAGAAAATTTGAGTATTTTTTCGAAAATACATAGTTTTGTGAAAATTTTGATTATTTTCTAAAAATGTTATTATTATATCCAAAATGTATGAAAAAAACCTGATCATTTGATACCCATATTGCAATAACAATATATTTTTGGTTTCTTTAGAGAAAAAATATGCATTTTCGAAATACAGGAAAAATACGTATTTTTGTGAAAACTTTCATGAAATAATAATTTTAATGGATAGCTGACATCATCCCGATTCCAAAACACTATAATTTTTTGATGTTTGCATGATTTTTCGTACGATTAAAGCCAATGTCTCCCATATAGCCAAAATCCCATAAGCTCTGTGCCTCGGTTATGCACGCCTCGGTTTTGCATCCCCCATATGCGGTGCTAAACCGAGGCACGTCTGTATAATTTTCCATACAAAAATGATGCATGCAAATTCAAAAATCTGTATCTTTTAAAGTAATTGTTTGATCGATTTGGTGTCTTCGGCAAAGTTGTAGGTTTGGATAAGGACTACACTGAAAAAATTATACATCGTAAAAATTTTTTAGTGATTTTTTATTTAACTTTTTGTTACTAAAACTTAATTTGCAAAAAATCACTATTTTTATTTTTTTATATTTTTTGATATGTTTTAGGGGACATAAAATGCTAACTATTCAGTAATTTCCAGGTTGTCTTTGACCGAGTTATCAATACAGATTTTTGTTTAAATTGAAATACTGGTCGCAAAAATTTTTAACTTCATTTTTCGATGCAAATTTGCAATCAAAAAGTACTCCAGTGAAACTTTTATAAAGTGCACCGTTTTCAAGCTAAAGCCATTTTTAGGTAACATTTTTGAAAATAGTAGCAGTTTTTATTTTTTTAAATTAGTGCACATGTTTGCCCACTTTTGAAAAAACTATTTGTGAAAAGCTGAAAAAATTCTCTATATTTTGCTTTTTTGAACTTTGTTGATACGACCCTTAGTTGCTGAGATATTGCCATGCAAAGGTTTAAAAACGGCAAAAAAATCAACTTTTTCACAAAACTGCGATAACTTTCAAATTTTAGCGATGACCTATACATCTTTGGGTACCAACATTTTTGTAATTAAAATACGCAACGTTTGGTACCCTAACATGTAAAGGTCATCGCTGAAATTTAAAAGTTATCGCAGTTTTAGTGATAATATTGATTTTTTTTTATGATTTCGTCATTTTCCTGTGTTTACTCAGTGTTTATTTTCAAAAAATCATATCTCGGCAACGTACGGTTCAACATCGCTAAATTTTTTTAAATGTATTGTGAAATTTTTCGAGGAATCCGATAAAAATATTTTCAGACATAGGCTCTTTGGTCCAGACACGGCCAAAACGCCATTTTTTAGTTTTCATACGGCTTTTTCAGATGTTAAGCTAGATTTTTGAAACTTCTTACTATTTTTTTCAAATAGTCAAACTCATACCCTTTCTTTTGCGTCTATGACTGCTAAAATCGGATGAAATGACGCGGAGATTTGATTTTTTGAAAAAAGTGGTTTTTGCGAAAAATGACGAAAATTGCCATTTTTCGAATCACCCTAGCACGATGTAGGTCACCCTAATTGTCAAATAAAAAATACGGGTCTAATTATTTTAGCCAAGGAACCCCCAGAAAAATGTTGAGCCCTATCGGTGAACTTTAGGCTCTTTTCAAATGGAATTGCTGTATATATAAACAAATGTGTTTTTTTGCAAATCAAGTTTTAGTGACAAAAAGTTAAATTAAAAACTAACTTAATCCACCTATGTGGTTGATGCCTTCCTCACTTTTTACCAACAATTGGTAATAAGAGTGGTTTGGACACATATTTCAGCTATTTTTTTTAGATTCAGAAAACTAAGTACACAGATATAATTTAGGAGGTCATAACTCGAGACAGGGTTGCCAGATCTTCAATGTTGTGGACTCGTTGGGAAGGTCTCTTGATTACCTAACCAACGATGGGTCGGATGATGGATCCGGACATCGTTTACATGCATATAAATGAGATCCGGATATATGTGAAAACACATTTTTATACATAACTTTTGAACTAGTTATCAAAACTTCAAACAATTCAATAGCGATGTATGGGACCCTAAACCAAGTCGAATGCACCTGGTTTGGTCAAAATTGGTTCAGCCAGTGGTGAGAAAACTCTTTGAGAATTTTGGTCACATACATACATACACACACACATACACACACACACACAGACATTTGTTCAGTTTTCGATTCTGAGTCGATATGTATACATGAAGGTGAGTATTTGAGCATTTAATAAAAAGTTCATTTTTAGAGCAGGATTATAGCCTTACCTCAGTGAGGAAGGCAAAATCACCAAACAAATTTTTACGTTGTATCATTACAACTTTGTCGACGACACTAAATCGATAAAAAAAAATCCTTCAAAAGATATAGATTTTTGAATTTTCATACATCAAACTAATGATGCAAATTGGCTTCTTTGGGCATACCGAAGGCACCAAAAAAGTTCCAGCCACCTTAAAAACTAAATTCATTGAAATATTCAAAATCATTAGAACGAGTAAACTACGAACTGTATTTCAAGATGAATGCTCCAAGCGTTCTTACTTGTTCCTGGCGAGTTTTGCAACCACGCAGTGTTGTTGTCATCTCGATTAAAATGTTCAAAAGTTCTTGTGTTGAAAACTGTCTTCATCCGTTGATGCTGATTGGTTTTCCTCGGTTGCTGACTGAAGCCTGGAGGAGTTGTATTCTCTGCAACTTTTTGCCGCGAATTCAACGGCAATGGCTGCAGATTTAGAACCACTCGAGCAGATCGTGCTCCTGGTGACGCCTAAGCAGGAAAATCCACGTCCGTGAAAGCTGATGGTGTTTTGCGACGATTTGATTGGTGCCTCGTCGTCGCTTGCTGCCGAATTTTTACAAACTCAGCTCGTTTTGGGCAGTTCCGATTCTTGGTCGAATGGTTGCCCCCACAGTTGAAGCATTAGACTTCGATGTTCGTTGATTGTGTGCTCACCTCCGCAGGTTGCACAACGACTCTTGATGGAACAGTTCCTTCCACCAAGTCCAAACTGCAAGCAGTTCGAACATTGTGTCACGTCACGGTGCACTGGACGATAATGTTCCCAAGTCACGATGATGTTGAAAATTGCCCGAACTGCCTTCAGCTCAGACGGCTTTGTTGTAAAACTTTTTTCCAATTTTCCAAATTTCCAAATCGTCACAATTCCAAGCTGAAAGTTATTGAAAACATGTCTTTTTTCGAATGTTCAAAAATTTATTGAGCCGTGCGGAGGGCGTCTCAAGACATCTAAAAATGAACCTCATACCAGAATTACCCTTTAGAATAATGTGTCACGCAAATTGAAGAGGGATAAGGGCAACATTTTTTAATTTGGTGTGATTTGGCAGAAAATGACCCATCTTAATTCGTGTCGATCACATCTAGGGTTTTTAAATGTAAAATTGTTCTCTTGCGTGATCAATTTTATGTTAACATTGAAAATCGGACTGTTCTGTGTTGCCAAGCTATCGTCAGTTAACACTGGAACGCCCAACGCATGTCTAACTTACGCGGACGCCCAAGCCTCCCAAAAAAGTTGGAACGGTAACTTCAACTCGCTGGTTCTTGGACATGACTAAACCAATCGGACGTTTCTTTATTCTATTGATTTGTAAGGATGTCTAGATGATCATAGATCTTTGCAGAACTCAATTTGATCAAATCTGTAATTTTTGCGATCAAAATCATCGTTCCAACTAATTTTAAACGACTGCCTCCGCGGAATTTTTTGTTACACCCGAAACATATTTTAATAATTTAAGCTAAATAATCAGAATAATGTCAAGACAGCAGTGCTGTTAAACGTTAATTAACGTTAACGCGTCCGTTAATCGTTAAAATTAACGAGAACGCGAACGGAGCCTACGTTGATCTTAACGAGAACGTGAACGGAGCACGTTAATTCACGTCGTTAATTAACGTCGTTAATCAACGCGTTAATCCTTCTGAGGCCCCGACTTTGAGGGCCTGTATCTCCCAAACGGTAACATCTAGCGGGTTACTTCCAGTTGCATTTTACGGGCATTAACAGTGACTATGAGTTCCCGGTGAGGTTATTTGTCCAAAGTTACCACCGGTTCGGCAACCCGGAACATCCAACAAGCATGTTTTTTAAGGCTTTTGTCATTCAATCGACATTTGAGCCAATGTTATGAAACGTTGTTTGTAGTACATAGGTACACTGACTACCTTGGGTCAGTTCAGGGCATCTGTGGCCACTCCGGAACCGATTCTATGGTACCACGCAAATGGTTCCGATGATTGTGATATTCAAAAGTCGACATGTTGCTTATCAAATTTAGTGAAATGAAACTCATTAATCAGCTATTATCATGCCGGTGTCCTTTGACCCGATCGGACCACCGGAACCGGTTACCGGAGACCGGAGGAAGTGTAGTGAGTATAGGAAAAGTCCTTTCATGCGACATATCAAACATCATGAAATTGAAAATTATAACCAATGAAGGCCAAACTGACGTCATCAGGGTTGATCCTTCCGGAATCGGCCATTGGAGGCCACAGTGCTTCCTCCTCCCCTCTCGCTTCGCCTGCATCATAGATAAAGTGCCGACGCCTTATGAAGAATTTCATATTATTAATAAATATATTTTAGCTATACCACAGAGTAAGAGTGGTTCCGTAACGCAATCTAGGAGGCCTTGAACTAAAAATCAGGCGAATTTGACAATTGACGTAATAAACAGCAACTACTGGCTTTTTGATTGGGTTTCCATGGTAACCGGCGAGATGAGAGTGTCAAACCTGTACAATTCAGCTGGCTACTTGGCCTACTTGGATGCAGTGCAATGGGACTCCAACTGCGTACCATCTTGTAGCCTACAAACTGCAAGCGCACTGGAGTTTAAAGGCTGGTCAACCGGAACCAATACAAAAGTGTAAGTGTATATTTCCTGAATAAAATAAAAAATCTACATATTGAATTATAAGGCATCGACATGCATCTAAGTGGACATAATTTTCAATTTCATGAAGTTTGATATGTCGCATGAAAGGACTTTTCCTATATAACCGGTTCCGGGATAACCGGTTCCGGAGTGGTCCGATCGGGTCAAAGGACACCGGCATGATAATAGCTGATTAATGAGTTTCATTTCACTAAATTTGATAAGCAACATGTCGACTTTTGAATATCACAATCATCGGAACCATTTGCGTGGTACCATAGAATCGGTTCCGGAGTGGCCACAGATGCCCTGAACTGACACAAGGTCGTCAGTGTACCTATGTACTACAAACAACGTTTCATAACATTGGCTCAAATGTCGATTGAACGACAAAAGCCTTAAAAAACATGCTTGACGGATGTTCCGGGATGCCGGAACCGGTGGTAACTTTGGACAAATAACCTCACCGGGAACTCATAGTCCCAGTTAATGCCCGTAAAATGCAACTGGAAGTAACCCGCTAGATGTTACCGTTTGGGAGATACAGGCCCTCAAAGTCGGGCCTCAGAAGGATTAACGCGTTGATTAACAACGTTAATTAACGACGTTAATTAACGTGCTCCGTTCACGTTCTCGTTAAGATCAACGTAGGCTCCGTTTGCGTTCACGTTTAGGTTAACTTGTAACGATTCCGTTAAGTTAAACGTCGTTAATTTAAACGTTTAACAGCACTGCAAGACAGATACAATTCAGATGATTCTTTAAGGTATTATCCGCGCACCACCAAACCGAAGTGCGCATCTCTTCTTTTGCGCAAAAATTCTGTTGCGCCGTACAAAAAATGAGTAATTTGTCGTAAGCGTGTACATCAGCCTGTGGCGCAACAGGCTTTGACAGATTGCGCTCGTATTTTGATTTTTGTCTGCCTTCACAGTATGACTCAAATGATAAAATGTATTAGATGAGCAACTCTCTACGAAATCGGCCGATTTCGACCATTTTTATTTTTTGTATTTTTTTATTTGACTCAAACTTTGTGGGGGCCTTCCCTATGACCAAATAAGCTTTTTTGCGTCATTGGTTCACCCATACAAGTCTCCATACAATTTTGGCAGCTGTCCATACAAAAATGGTATGTAAATATTCAAACAGCTGTAACTTTTGAGTGAATTTTCTGATCAATTTGGTGTCTTCGGCAAAGTTGTAGTTATTGTTGAGGACTTTTGAGAAAAAAAAATAGGTACACGGAAAAACAAATTTGCAGATTTTATAATCAACTTTTTTTCACTAAAACTCAATTTCCCAAAATACGTATTTTTTGATTTTTTGATATGTTTTAGGAGACAAAAATCCGCAACTTTTGAGCCATAGAGAAACATGGTGAAAAAATCTGCCGCCGAGTTATGATTTTTTGAAAAAATAGTGATTTTTGGAAAAAACCGAAATTTCATGCAAAAACAAGTTTGACATTATTTTTTAATGCAAAATTCAATTTGCAATCGAAAAGTACTTTACAGATTTTTTAATAAAGGGCTCCGTTTTCAAGATATAGCCACCGAAAGTTTGATTTTAGCGGAATATTTGCAGTTTTTCGATTTTTAAAAATAGTGACCATGAGTGACCATTTCCAAATTTTTTTTGAATAGTTCAGAAAATTTGCTATAAAATTGTCTAAGAGACATTGAAGATTGGACATCGGGTTGGTTTTAGTGAAAAAAAGTTGATTAAAAAATCTGCAAATTTGTTTTCCGTGTACCTATTTTTTCTCAAAAGTCCTCAACAATACCTACAACTTTGCCAAAAACGTCAAATTGATCAGAAAATTCACTCAAAGTCACAGCTGTTTCAATATTTACATACCATTTTTGTATGGACAGCTGCCAAAATTGTATGGAGACTTGTATGGGTGAACCAATGACGCAAAAAAGCTTATTTGGTCATAGGGAAGGTCCCCACAAAGTTTGAGCCAAATCAAAAAATACAAATAAAATCCATTTCCGGTTATGGTAGAGAATTGCTCAGATCATATAAAAAAGTTTAATTCAACAAATATTTACCTTGAGGGTGAGTATGGCGAGTAATGAGGCGCATGCCCAGAATGTGACGTTCTTAGGGGGAATACTGGCATTACTAGAGGCGAGGAACCACCAAGACGTGATCCTGTATTTGTGTTCGTGCTCGACATACCCTGTGTCATCTGTTGTTGATTTGATTGTAAGGTCGGTTGTAGTCTGAGAATTAGAAATAAGTGTAACAATCCTTCAGTATTACGTTTAAAAAATGTTAGGTTGTTAAATGTTTATTTAAAAAAAACATTAAATTAAAAAAATATATTACAAACTCAAGAAGCACTCGGGAAACACTCAAATCATAATGCCTTTTCCTAATATTCAAAGCCGGAAAACGTGATTATGCTAAATGAAACAAAATTGATTCGTTTCGGATATCAGTTGGAATTGAATGTGAAATATTGATAAACATGCAATGAGTGGTTTGCGTTCTATGCAAGTGTAGGCGGAAGCTATGGATGAAAGGTGTGAAGACAAATCCAAAAAACAAAAATGGTGGGCCTTAAATTCGAGGAATCACAATCGAAGAGAAACATTAAAAATAGCGTGTGATAGTACTGACACGTTAAATAAACTTGAAACAATCGCGTGTTACGTTATCATATCATTGAAATCAGAATTTCGAATCAAGTCTGACGGCTTGAAATTGATTAATTTGAAAAACGTTGCCATAAAGGGAAAGACCATAATATAGCTGTAATGCTTTTTAAACACAGTAGGACACGGCTTTGCTAAGAGGTTTGAGCTGAAAATGGCTTCTTACGGTCTGTTTAGAATCATGATTTACATTGAATTAAGTAGTTTGAAGCAAAACTATATCCCGTCGCTTGTGTGCTATTTTATGACACGTCTGCTGTAGAAATGACTTGTCAAAAGGTATAATATTTTTACAACCATCACCATACAACCATATTAAGAACGGTAATTGGGCGTGGTTGAACCAGCCATTTGATAACTGGACAGTATGTCAAACGCCAACAAACTATGATAAATCGAAATGATCTTGGGGTTAGTGTATGCAAAAAGCATGCTTGAAAACAAAATGTTTTTGTTATGTTTTTATGAACTTGTATAATACAATACAAGTTAACTAAAAGGTTACGCCGTTGAAATTTTGTGACTTGTTTTTCATTTGATATTTAATTTTTAGCACGGTGTGTTTTTTAGAACAAACTAATGATAATAAATTCGGTATGTCTGATATTTGGCACCGTGAAAGAAGGGCTCTTTCCCGACATTTTACGGTGTATACCGAAATATTTCGTCGGGGGGTCTAAAGAAATTTTTTTTTGAAGATTGAAGTGCCCATCATGTAAAAGGTAATAAGTCAAGAAATTTTGGAGAAAGGCACTATTCATTTCAGGAAATTGGGCATATCTCTGCTTATATAGAACCAAGACTGATACTTTTTTATGGAACTTGTTCAGAATATTTCTCGAGAAATGATTTGGGAACGAAGCTTGATTTGGAGTCGAAGCCAAAAGCAAACCCTATACCTTTCTTTAGTAAGAAAGGCAAAACTGTTTTCTACAATGTGATTGATTCTAAAATGTTTTAATGTAATGGTGTAATGTGGTAGAGGATTGACAAAATAATTTTGGAACCTATTGGGCAAGAAACAGCGTATTAAATAAATAATCTATGTTTTGCATTGCTTAATGCTCAAATTTGTATCCGGGCAATGTGTGCTGTATTTCCGTGACAAAGAAAAGATTTACTTTCGGACGTATCGGGGTTTCCAGCATGGATTTTGGGGTAATTTCAAAGAAAGCTAGAAATCTGGTTCGATTTTTTTATTGAAGTCAAATATTGGTCAAATATGGTTGGTTAGAGTCCCCAAGGCATATTCATAAGAAATTTCCCGAGCATGGGTAAATAACAAGGAAAATGTGTAATAATACCTTTCTCTGGTTTCAATACCAAATTTTGGTACCTGGACACTTTAAAATTTGTCTTGAGGATTATGCAAGACCAAAATTTGGTATCATACCGATTTAAGGCATTGCTTTGATATTGCAAAATTGCAGAATTTGTCAATGGTCGGACACCACATTTTGGTATTATTTTGAAATTACAGTATTTTATCAAATTCTTCTGAAACTATGGGAAAATGTTGACCAATTTTTACAAAATAATTAATTTTGCGCTAAAATGATGTCTCAAAACAAATGCTTTCATTGAAAACGGGAAATTTCAAACTTGATTTTAAACATTTTGATATACCCCTAAAAGTCAGGATACCACATTTTGGTATTATTTTGGTATTAAAGTGTTTCATCAAATTCCTCTACAACTATGGGACAGTTTTGACCAATTTTTATAAAATAATTAATTTCGCGCTAAAATGATGTCTCATAGCTAGGCTTAGTGATTTTTCACGCTCGAAAATTGCAAATTTCACGGGGACCTCCATTTCAAAACACCAAATTTCACGCAAATTTCGCGGAACTTGAAAATTGTTAAAATAACTCTGAAAATCCTATGTTTAAATCACAGAAACTACTTTTTATGCTTCATTATGTATTATTATGTAAAAAAAAAAATACTAAATTTGAATGCGACAAAAAAATTCTTCCAATTAAAAAAACCTCCTGGTTATTGGATGGGCTCTATATATTTTTTGAAACAAAATGAGTAGGGCACGCGTATTCTCATTTACTGATCTGCTCTTTTAATATTCGACTAACAAAGCTCAAATGTTTTCGCTAATTTGCTTCTGTTATATAATTTTACATTTTATTGAATTTCATATCAAAGCTAGATTTGTTCAGTCAAAATGAGTAAAATAAATAGAATTTTCTGCGTCATTTAGCCCATTAAACATATTTTTTAAGGGTTTTAGCTCATTTTTCAAAAACTAAATTTATAAACATTTTGAAAAAATAATATAATTTTTAACAAAATCTTAATTTTTATTCTAAATGAGAAGAGAAAACAAAAAATGAGTATTTTTTAACTTTCAAGGGAATCATCTACCCAAATAAACAAATATCGTTAAAATTTAACAGGCCCAAAAAACTTGTTGTTTTAAAATATGATTCAAAAATAAAAAATACTCTTAATTTTATTTTGAATAAAACAAACCTTGATTTTTTAATTTCTTTCAAAACTATACCTTTCAAATAAAATAGCACTAAAATTTTTAGTACAGCGAATGAAAATATTACTAAATTTTGCTAGTTTCTAAAAAACTAAAAAATCTCAACATTTCTTCAAATGGTTCATATCAACTTGACACACATATATAATCAATAGGGTGGGTACGGATTTTGAAAAGTTCTCAGATCAAGTTCTGGTGTGGTTCCCCTGTAGGGCATACCCAAAGGGACTCTCACACCAAATTTCAGCTCATTTGGTTGAAAACTGGCTTGTCTCAAGCAGGTTCAAGTTTACATGGAAATTACTATGGGAAATTTTGAATTTTCGTTCATTCGCCCCTACAGGCCCGGGAAAACATGTAGAAACTTCTAGGATGGCCAGAAATGAGCGGAATCGTCTGGAGAACAACTTTCCCTGAGAGACCAGGTCGATTCGTTCAACCCCCATCGAGCTCAACGGATGGACATCCGGGGTTTTCGGAACCAACGGTTTTCCTCAGAAAAGCATCAAATTTTCCTTAGCATGCTATGAATGCTTGATGAACACCGCGACGCCACATGTCAAACAGCTACCACGTGGACTAGCATCGCCTATGAAAAAATACTTTTTATTGCTTTTTGAACCAACGAGTTATCATTTATGGTGATCAGGATACTATTTATCTGTATTCTGAACCTCCAAATAAAAAAAAAAACCGTTATGGTGCAAATTTTACAATCACGTGGAAGCTTTTGGACACGTTGCATCGCGCTGTTCATCAAGCATTCATAGCATGCTAAGGAAAATTTGATGCTTTTCTGGGGAAAACCGTTGATTCCGAAAACCCCGGATGTATTGCCGTTGAGCTCGATGGGGGTTGAACGAATCGACCTGGTCTCTTAGGGAAAGTTGCTCTCCAGACGATTCCGCTCATTTCTGGCCATCCTAGAAGTTTCTACATGTTTTCCCCGGGCCTGTAGGAGCGAATGAACGAAAATTCAAAATTTCCCATAGTAATTTCCATGTAAACTTGAACCTGCTTGAGACAAGCCAGTTTTCAACCAAATGAGCTGAAATTTGGTGTGAGAGTATGCCCTACAAGGGGAATTACACCAGAACTTGATCTGAGAACTTTTCAAAATCCGTACCCTAATAATCAAGCTTTTAATTGAAAACTAATAAAATTTCTTTTCTTTTGGGTGAAATATTTATTAAGTTGTTAGGCTAGTACAAATTTTATTAAAAGTTTTTGTCTCCCCCCCCCTCCCCATCCCTTCTAAGTTGGCCCGAAAAATCAGGGGACAAAAAAATATTTTTTCGAAAAACTTAAACATTTCAATGGATCAGCTAAAATAAATTTTTAATTCATTCCCCTGCGTTTTTCATTCCATTTTTAGAATGTTTGGGATCATTTTAAAAATGTTTGGGTTGATTTAAAAATCTTTCGAATTTTTGAAAATTTTCGATGTTTGTTATCGCAAAATGTTTTTTTTTGCTAAAATTTTTGTTTTCGTCAGATCTTACATTTTTTGAAAACTAATGATTGCAAAACTACTGAACTAGTGTAAAATGCATTTTAAAACCCTTTTTCCATGCAAATGTTGAAACTATGGCTTGTTATTTCAACATTTTTATTTTTTATTTTTTTGCCCATATTTGCATTCAGGCTTCACTGAACACCACGATCTGGTGCGCCGCGGTGCGGTTTCGTGTCACTCAAGAAACCAAACCGAGCTGTTTATTGTCACACCATAGCAACTGTACCGAAAGCACCTTGGTACTCCACCGGTGCACCCAAACTGTATACGAAGGATGCATCTCAACATATGGTTGATCCAAGTAAACCGGAGGCGACATTGTTTTGATTGAGGTTTGTCAGCTATTATTCACAGCTTCGGGATGGCCTGGCGGTTGTTGTCTCCGTCTTTTATCCACGAGGTTCATGGTTCAAGCCTGAATACAAATATTTTTGAGGTTTTTTTTCAATATTTGCTGTCAACATTACTGATTATATACATTTTTTAAGTAACTTCTTCGAACCTGCGACGCTTTAGTCAAAGAGTTAGAAAATTGAATGGATTTTTGTAGTGGAATAGAGAAAACGTTCCATATTATGCAGGCAGGTTTGAGTGAAAATGCCTATTTCAGGATTATATGCACGAGAAGTTAAAGTTTATTTTTCATGACACTACGAAATTCTATTCCTAAACAATTATTCTTAACAAATAAAAATCATTTAAAAAATAAAATAATTAATGCCGAGATTCGAACCAAGAACCTTTAACTTAACATTGCACTGCCTTTGACAACTACACCATTAAGAACTATTGAGTTCGATTGTCGCTTGCTAGGCATCAATAGTTCCAAACTTCTCCCGTGTGGTGGGCGCAGAAACCATGTCAGTTTAGTGTACCCAATCCACACCACCGTCACACCAAACTTCGGTTTCGGTGCACCGATCAAGCTACCGAGCTGTGTCGGGTTTGAGTTGTGACGAGAAATGGTGCGGATAGAAAAACCGGTATCATAGCAAACCGTTGTCGCACCCGTCAAAAGGTAAGTCTGTTTGCATTCAATGATTCGAGAAAATTGATAAATTTAACGAATTTCACGCCGTCTACGAAACCGTCAAAAATCATTAACCTTATATTTGTAATAAAACCAGGGTATTCACTCGCTTAATTCTACAGTAGTTCATGACATTATTTTTATTCCTTTTGAGTTTGATAAGTTATTTTATGAAAAATCGTTACATTTTCATACAAACATAAAATTTCACGGGATTTCGCGGAAAAAGCCAAATTTCGCGGATTTCACGCTGTCCGCGAAATCGTGAAATTTCACTAACCCTACTCATAGCGAATGCTTTCATTGAAAACCGATAATTTCAAACTTGATTTTAAACATTTTTGAAATGACTTGAAATTGTAAAAAAAAATTTAAGTCAGGATAAACACATTTTGGTTTTAATTGTTTTATCAAATTCCTCTGAAACTATGGGATATTTTTTACCAATTTTGACAAGATAATCAATTTTGCGCTAAAATGACTTGAAACCTAAAAATGTTAAAGATGATTTTCGAATTTTCTGTAATACCCACTAAAATCAAAAAAATCAAATTATTCGCTCTACAGCATTGCCTTGGCGTTCTCGATTGCAACATTCCTACTCGAAACTAGGTGTTCGAAGGCTTGATTGTTGAGGCAATTGCAAACCTCTTTTTACACCTTAGCTTCCATCCATCCCGGGATTCGAACTGACGACCTTTGGATTGTTAGTCCAACTACCAGCGACTCCACCGAGACAGGACCCAGCGAGACGACTCCTACACCTGGACTGAGCTACCGACCTAACCTTTTTAGGTTAGTCTGGGGCCAACATTTACTTCCCGTCCGATCAGACAATTCTCGTCTCGAAAAATGCCACCGGGACCGTCTGGGATCGAACCCGACTGGGTGAGAGGCAATCACGCTTACCCCTATATCACGGTTCCCGGCAATACCCACTGAAAAGTTTTTAAAATCGTTATTGAATTTTGGTGAATTTCATTTTAATAACACTTATTTTTCAATCTTATTATTTTTCAGAAGCTTCAAGAACGTCAAGCACAAGCCGTTCATCAATGACAAATGTATTCGATGTGGTGAAGAATATCACTAAGAACAACATGGAATCATCAGGTGAGTAGAATTGGCTGTTGCATATGGATCAGTGCGTGGCTGAATGGTTACGCTGTCCGCTTTGTAAGCGGATGATTCTGGGTTCGATTCCCATCTGCTCTAACCTTCCATCGGATGAGGAAGTAAAATGTCGGTCCCGGCCTTGGTTGTTAGGCCGCTAAGTCATTCCAGGTGTAGTAGTCGTCTCCATGCCATAAGTACAAACAACACACCAAACCAAGCCTACTCCGGTGGAATCGCTGGCGGCGGTTGGACTCGCAATCTGAAGGTCGTCAGTTCAAACACTGGGGTGGAAGGTTCCTTGGAGTAGAAAGAGGTTTGGGTGCTCTCCCATTCAAGCCTTCGGACTCCTAGGTTCGAGCAGAAACTTGCAATAGAGACCACAAAAGACCCGGGAGCCGTTAATGTGGATGGTTTGATATGGATCATTTCCGCTTTTTTCACTAACTGTAACTGCTGCACTAGAGAATGGCATGCAAATGCCAAATTTGAGAATTACTTGTGCAAAACCAGCGACCAAAATGTGCTCTTAGTTGCCCAGTAATAGATGGTAAAATACCATGAAATCATACCAAAATCATGTATGTGGAAGACCACTGGAATACTAAAATCTTATTTTCCACGGGCGCGGGAATACCTAAAAATAAAACCATGGCAATACCAAGTTTTGGTATTCAAGCAATATTCAAAAATCCAGAAGACCTCAACTTGGTATTGAAATGGTTTTATTTTGTGGTATTATTTTACCCTTGGAATAACATGGTTTGGTATTGTTGTGCCCTTCCACATACAAGTCTTTGTACGATTTCATGGTATTTTACCTTCTATTACTGGGCAACCAAGGGCACATTTTGGTCTCTGTTATTTGCCCAAGTAATACCAAAATTTGGTATTCCCGTGTTATTTACCCCTGCTCGGGATCTTGTTTAATCATTTATTTGGATAAAAGTTCACATTATGGATGTCAAATCTGTGCAATTTGATGAATTCCAACATCAACTTTCATTTAAAGTTTGTTTGAACGCTGTAGTTGATGCCAAACAATAAAATTAAATAAAATTATAAGTTTACCAAAAATGCGAAACATTTCACTGAAATATTTCACAGGCGTCCGAAGGCAAAGCAGAAATTTGGGGTTTTGATTGCCTTAAATTCTAGCAAATTTTTATATAAAATGACGATTATTTTGATGTAAACAGCTTATTTGAGACCTAAAGAATGCCATTCACTAACATTTCAGTCCAAATATGTGCGATTCATAAGCAAAATCGAGTGTCTGGAATTCGAAGCAAAAATGTCCGGATTTCGAAACAGCTTTTATCGGTGTCCGGGATTCGGAGCACAACAAGTCATCCTAATTTTCAAATTCTGATAAAAAATTGTTGGAAAAGACATATTTTGCACTGACTGTGTATGCTACATTCTGATGATATTTCTATTTTTGCCAGCTAAAACAAAAATGATATGCTACTATGTGTCCGGATTTCAAATCATGACATTATAAAGTTTACTAACTACTTCGTATAAAAGTTTATATAACTCTGGAAATTCTATATAAAGCTTATCTAAACTTAATTTTGCGAACTTTTAATTCAACTAAATGTCAATATATTACCATAGAATTGCTAAATAAACATTCTGGAGTGGGTATAACACTATTTTGGGGGTCTTTGTATCGATAGAATTGATTTTTAGTTGGAATTTCGTACCAACCCGGAATTACGTCGTCGGAAAATATACCGGCATCCGAACCAGTCCACGATTAACTAGTCAACCTAAGTGGCATCGGAAAGGACATCAAATTTCCGATCTCTTGATACCCAAACATCTAGGAGATTTATGAAACCCACGTTTTTAAATACAGATATATAAAATTGCATTTTTAATTTCATTTGGAAAACATATCATTTATAATACTTTGCTTTCATCATAAGATTTTTTGAATCATTTCACTTTCTTTTGTGCTGACGTTATAAATAAATTGAGTCGATGTATTGAAAGAAGTTCTACCATTGTTATATCCTTTAGTAAGAAACCCAGGTAGGATTTTTTTTTTTTAAATTTATATTTATTCAAATTTCTTTTCCATGTACATTCATTCAGTTAAAATATTATTGAGTGTCCAATCACAAACGATGACTTTTCACCTCAATTTTAAATACTAGCAACTTTCATTTATTCATGAAATATTGTAGCTTTCGCTATTCAGTGATTTCAAATGTAGGAGGTCCTACATGTACAAAAGGGAAAAGGGATACCTTAAAACTAACTTATAAACTATATAAAGAGCGGATCAATGCAGCTGAAGACTGCAATGATTTTTGTCGAAATGCATCAATTATCTTATTGGACATAACATCCAAAGTGTCAACTTCGGCTAATTGATGAAGTTCACTGGTGCTGAACCAGGAGGAAGTTTCAGAATCATTTTCAGAATTTTGTTCTGAATCCTCTGAAGTTTTTTCTTCCTGGTTAAGCAACAGCTTGTCCAGATCGGCACAGCATAAAGCATGGCAGGTCTGAAAATTTGTTTATAAATTAACAGTTTATTCTTGAGACAAAGTCTAGAATTCCTGTTTATAAGTGGATACAAACATTTAATATATTTGTTACATTTAACCTGGATACTTTCAATGTGATCCTTGTAAGTAAGGTTTTTGTCAAAACCAAGTCCAAGATATTTCACTTGATCCTCCCACTTTAAATTTACCTCATTCATCTTTATAATGTGATGACTTTTGGTTTAAGAAAATCAGCCCTTGGTTTGTGAGGGAAAATAATAAGTTGAGTTTTTGCAGCATTTGGAGTAATTTTCCATTCTTTCAAATAAGAATTGAAAATATCCAAGCTTTTTTGTAATCTTCTTGTGATGACACGAAGGCTTCTGCCTTTGGCGGAGATGCTTGTGTCATCAGCAAAAAGTGATTTCTGACATCCTGGGGGCAAATCAGGCAAGTCAGAAGTAAAAATATTGTATAAAATTGGACCCAAAATGCTTCCTTGAGGGACGCCAGCACGTACAGGTAGTTGATCAGATTTGCTATTCTGATAACATACCTGCAGAGTACGATCCGTCAAATAATTTTGAATAATTTTCACGATATAAATCGGAAAATTAAACCTTTTCAATTTCGCAATCAAACCTTTATGCCAAACACTGTCAAATGCTTTTTCTATGTCTAGAAGAGCAGCGCCAGTAGAATAGCCCTCAGATTTGTTGCTTCGAATTAAATTTGAAACTCTCAACAACTGATGAGTAGTTGAATGCCCAAGGCGAAATCCAAACTGCTCATCAGCGAAAATTGAATTTTCATTAATGTGCGTCATCATTCTATTAAGAATTATTCTTTCGAATAATTTACTAATAGATGAAAGCAAACTAATGGGCCGATAGCTTGAGGCTTCAGCAGGATTTTTATCCGGTTTCAAAATCGGAATTACTTTGGCATTTTTCCAACTACTGGGAAAATATGCCAAATCAAAACATTTGTTGAAAATTTTGACCAAGCTACTTAAAGTTGCTTCTGGTAATTTTTAATTAAAATGTAAAAATGCCATCCTCACCAGGGGCTTTCATATTTTTAAATTTTTGATAATAGATTTTATTTCATTCAGATCCGTATTAAAAACTTCATCTGATGAAAATTCTTGTTCAACAATATTCTGAAATTCTATTGAAATTTGATTTTCAATAGGACTCAAAACATTCAAGTTGAAATTATGAGCACTCTCAAACTGCTGAGCAAGTTTTTGAGCTTTTTCCCCATTAGTTAATAGAATATTATCACCATCTTTTAAAGAAGGGATGGGTTTTGAGGTTTCTTAAGAACCTTTGAAAGTTTCCAAAAGGTTTGGAATAAGGTTTAATTTGTTCGACATCTCTTGCGAACTTTTCATTTCGCAGGAGAGTGAATCTGTGGTCAATAACCTTTTGCAAATCTTTTGAATTCGCTTCAGTGCAGGATCACGAGAACGTTGATACTGTCTTCGGCGAACATTTTCAGACGAATCAGAAGCTGAAGATCGTCATCAATAATGGGAGAATCAAATTTGACTTGGACTTTAGGAATAGCAATATTCCTAGCATCCAAAATTGCATTAGTTAAAGATTCCAAGGCTGAATCAATATCAGCTTTGGTTTCTAAAACAAAATCATGATTTAAATTATTCTCAATATGATGCTGATACCTGTCCCAATTAGCTTTGTGGTAATTAAACACAGAACTATTGGGTCTGGTAACTGCTTCATGAGAAAGTGAAAAAGTTACTGGAAGGTGATCAGAATCAAAATCAGCATGAGTCACTAAAGGACCACAATACTGACTTTGATTTGTCAAAACCAAATCAATTGTTGATGGATTTCTAACAGAAGAAAAGCAAGTTGGCCCATTCGGGTATAAAACCGAATAAAGACCAGAAGTGCAATCTCTGAACAGAATTTTACCATTGGAATTTACTTTTGAATTATTCCAAGATTGGTGTTTGGCATTAAAATCACCGATGATCAAAAATCGAGATCTATGCCGAGTAAGTTTATTCAAATCCCTTTGAAATAATTTTTATTTTCCCAGTGCATTGGAATGGCAAATATGCAGCTGCAATCATAATTTTCCCAAAAGAAGTTTCAAGTTCAATGCCCAAACTTTCAATAACTTTTAACTTAAAGTCACGTAACGTGCTATAAGTCATACTACGGTGGATAACTATTGCAACTCCACCGCCATTTCGATTCATTCGGTTATTAGTTATAACTTTATAATCTGGATCACTTTTCAAATAAGTGCCAGTTTTAAAAATGTTTCGGTTATAACAGCAACATGCACGTTATGAACTCGTAAAAGTTGAAAAATTCATTTTCTTTCGCTTTTAAAGAGCGAGCATTAAAATTCATAATATTGATGGAATTACTTAGATCCATGATTAAACTTCAGGGTAAGAACAACATCATTCGCAAATTTTAATCCAATCTGGATTGCTTCCATCATGGATGTAGCATTACTCATTGTTTGAATCAAACCAAACAGTGAGTTTTGCAAAAAGTCATTTTTTCAAACGTAACATCGCCGAGATCAGAAGATCCCAAAGCGTTGCCAGCAGAAAAATTTTCAAATGAGATTTGAGGTACCTGCCCAATTTCAGAAAGATTGGTAGAGGATTTAAAATTCGTGGATGAACCCGAAACGACGTTAGCATAAGAAATGCCATTGTTGTTACCTAACTTTTCCACGGTAGGGGTATTTCTAGCATTGTTCGAGTGAGACAGCACGAACGTTTGATTTAAAGATGCAGGTACAACCTGACTTTGAGAAAATTTCGGTTTGGATTTCGGCTGATGCTTAGCACGAGAATCCAAAACCTTTTTCTGATGGGGCAATCCCAGAAATTTGATTTGTGATTTCCACCACAATTTGCACATTTAAATTGGGTGACTTCTTTCACGGGACAATTGTCCTTGTCGTGAGAAGAATCCCCGCAAACCATGCATTTTGGAACCATGGCGCAATGATCAGTACCGTGACCGAATGCCTGGCAACGCCGGCACTGGGTCAGATTCTGGCCATTACCGCCATGTTTCTTAAAATGCTCCCACTTTACCCGTACATGGAACAAAAACTGAACTTTGTCCAAAAGTTTCAAATTGTTGATTTCATTTCTGTTGAAATGAATCAGATAAAATTGTGAAGTCAAACCAAAGCGAGAAATATTCCCGTTTGATTTTTTCTTCATCGGTATTACTTGGGATGGGGCAAAGCCAAGCAACACCTTAAGTTCGTTTTTGATCTCATCCACCGACAAGTCGTTGGAGAGACCTTTCAAGACCGCCTTGAATGGACGAGCATTCTTGGTCTCATACGTGTAGAAATTGTGTTTGTGGTTTTCAAATAACCAACAAAAGTTTGGTGATCTTGTAAAGATTCCGTCAACAAGCGACATTCTCCTCTTCGACCAAGCTGGAACGAAACTTTCAAATTGCAAGTTTCCTTGCAATTCTTCAGTTGCGTTCGAAAGCTGGCCAAATCGGAGACGGAAGTCACTACAATTGGCGGAGCCTTTACTCGTTTCTCGACGGCAGAAGGCTCAGTACGAGGAGAAGGTTCCTTGTCATCAGTTTCGGATAAAACACCGAAACTGTTTGTCAATGGAATTGGAGGATTGACCTCACATTCAGAATCAGAATCAGACCTCAGAAGAGGCTGTTTTCTTTTTCTGTTTCCGTTAGCCGGTTTAGCGTTCAAACGCTTCACCGACGTAACGACCAAATCTTCAGAAGATTTGCGTTTACCTTTGTTTTGACGCATTTTGCAAGCAAAGTTCTCTTAAAAGATGGCTTCGTTTGTAAAATACAACAAAATTTCAGGTGGGGTTAGTCTTGAAAAGACTGTTTAGAATTTTGGAAAATAACTCAGGTAGTCTTTAAAAAGACTGTGAATTTTGTTTTGAAATAACTCTGAGCTTAGGTAGTAAAAAATACCGCAGCTCTAGTGTCCGTTCACCACGAAGGTTCGCAAGACACTGACCCAGGTAGGATTTAATCGGGGGTTTCAGCCTATGAGTCACAATGAGACACTTTGATTTTTCTTCATTAAACTTTTCAAAATCCATGGCAATCTTGCAAAACATGAAGTGGAAGTGATTTTTGGCACATTTATTGAGTTTTAACATTGTTTAACCAAAGATATATAGTTATAATTTATAAATTTATGGTAGTTATATAATTTAAATTCTTTTTAGTATAACTTTTCTCAACTGAAGTATGAAGTTGGAAAAATTGCCTTTAAATGTCCAAGACAAGTCACCTGCAATGATAAAACACAAAAACATTAACATTCTAGCTAAATCATGTTGATTTTCGTAGAGTGTCTCATTGTTTCCCACCTGTCTCATTGTTTCTGCCAAGTGCGTCTACAATAGGGACGTGGCGTTACATCGTGCTGCCATCTGGTTTTTTTAAGTGCAAGAGTGGAAAAGTGCTGAGTCATCGTCTAAAAATAGACCTCGTCCTATCTCGCCCAGCAAAATGAAGTCGATGAAGTAGTCGGTTTCGATGGAGAAAAAGTGTAAAACGTGGTCTAAAAATAGCGACGCCATCCCCCTATGAGACGGTTGAATAACTCTGGTTGCAGAGGTCGGATCGATCTCATTTTTTGGTCAATGTTAGAACGATTTAATAGAAACAAAATGCATCAAAAAGGTCATTATAAAATGTTTATGAAAAAATGACAAAAATCATTGAAAGTTGAAATCCAAAGGTCTCATTGATGACTACTCTACCCTACACAGCAAAAAATCCGATGGTAAAATCGCATGCAAAAGCATGCACATCACCTTCGTCAAAATAAACACTTAATATTACACACTGCATGTACAATTTTTGCAAACACAAAAAAAAGTTGCATCCGACCGACGCTTTAGCCCACTCGGCCATCAGACCGATGAAAGGCTAAAAGGATAAACGCATATAGGGGAACTATACCCTTTCTCAGCCTATTTCTATTATCGGCCTATCAGCACTTTGATCATGAATTACAGCTTAAAGTGTTTTTGACTGTTCCAAAGTAATAAATAGCTCAAATAAAAGTGAGCAAGCAACTCTCCATTGTTGAAACATCTGAAAAAGTTGATTTAATAGCAGAAACGGCAAAAGTGATGAGAATTGGTCGAACGGCTTAGAGTGATTAAAATGGGTATATTTCCCCTATGAGCTTGACATTTCGGTCAAGTACATACTGATGGGCAACATGTTTCATGGGTGTGAAACATAAAATTGTATAAATAATGCAATATTTATTTTACATCCAGGCCTTTTACACGCAGCTGGATTACTACTTTTTTAGCTGTGAGACAAACGTTAAAAAACCAAAAGAAATCGAAATGACCGAGGGGTTTTATTTCATAAATGACCGAGGGGTTAAAAGATGCCAAAAGCCTGTTTAAAAAAACATTTTTTTCCAACTTTTATTTAATTTCAAGTCACAATTAAAGAAATATGGGAAGCAAGCAAGTTTCTCCTGTCTCGTCAGAGGCGCTGGAGCAGAAATCCCACGTTAGAGGAAGGCCATGCCCCGGGGGGCGTAGTGCCAATAGTTTCGTTTCGTTTTCGGAAGCAAGCCGCGCGCATCGCTGCTCCGCGGATTTTTTCTATCTCATTTTAATATTTTTAGTATTTTTAGTGAAATTTTTGTTAAAAATGTAGATAGTCAAGGAAGTTGACAGTCGGTTTTTGAATGCTGGATTGAAGTGACGGAATATCAAATGGTGGAGAAAGTGTAGTTTCCGACTGGTGTGCGGCGTCTTTGGCGTTAGAATTACGGTGGCAGCTTTGGACACATCTTCGGTTTCCGGCTCGGAGTGTCTCTGGGGCTCAGGGTTTTTGTGCTGGAACACTTACAGGTTCCATAAAAGTGGAAATTGTGATTTTGTGAATTAGAGCTTTTTGATGATGCTCTGCCCCAACGCAAGGAAAACAGAAGAAAAGGACCTCTACTAAGAAGCAGAGCCCCTTAGAGGGGGTGACATTGGGTCAAATGAAACTTAAATGATGCTCCAATACAAACATTTGGGCAGTTTTCGAGCAATTCCAACGAAAATATTAGAAAAATGATTTTTCGAGAGGTCATTTTTGGCCAAAAACGTACCTCAACTTTAGACAGCTGCCAAAATAACAGGATTTGTTCTAGGAACGAGATTTTTTTAGCGAAGTCTTCTTATGATGTCCCCTACACAACTCTTTAAACAGAATTTGAGAAGAATCTGAGAAATTGTATAATCCGTAAAAAATCACTTTGACCCAATCTCACCCCCTAGACCCCCAATGTCACCCCCACTGACGGTAGTTATTTTTTGTAATCTCTTGGTTTTGGAATCACTAATATTTATGGATAGTATATTTTCCAAGATAAAATTAATCAATTAGAAAAATTACCCTTTTAAAAAATTTCTGATAGTTATGTATTTTGTCTAGATTTTTGTAATATTATTTTTGTTTTGAATGCCAATTTAAAATAAATGTTTCCAAAATTAAGGCAGTTGTTTAAACCTTAGGCCTTGACAGCTGTTTCGAAGCTTTTGTCATCTAGCCCCCATTTCCATCAGTTTTTTTTTTATATTTTATTCCACGATCATCAAAATTTTGTTCTTTTTTATATTTTGGTATTTTGATTTGTTTTCCTCCCAAAATAAACTTTTCCATATAAATATGTTGATTTTTAAACTTCTTTCTCCGAATTAAACAAGTAAGCTTCGAAACAACTTGTAAAGTACTTATTGATTTTGTTGATATTTAAACTATATTACTTGTTATACATTATATAACCCCTCATTGTTATCACTATATTCATTATAAATATTATATTTTTATTGCCATACATTTCAAACGCATAACATCCCCCAAAAATACTAACCCCCTCAAAAAAATATTTTATGGGCTGGATGAGGGAGTCGTGGATCGCCTGGCCCAAGTCACATGAATGTTATTGTTCAAATCCTTGGCTCCCCGGCCCGTCTGCTTCGGATTTCGGACACTTCTGCTTCGAATTTCGGACACTCGTTTTTGTTTATGAATCGCACAAATTCGGTCTGAAATGTAAATGAATGGCGTTCTTTAGGTCTTAAATTAACTGTTAACATCACATCTATCTTTTTTTTCTATATAAAAATATACTAAATTCTAAGGAAATCAAAACCATAAATTTCTGTTTTGCTTTCCCGGTGCTTCGGACGCCTATGAAATATTTCAGTGAAATGTTTCTGATTTTAGTAAACTTGTATTTTTATTTAATTTTATTAGCAGTTTTGACATTTATTATGCGAACTTATATTCAAATTATTGATAAAACAAGATGCAGTGTTCGGGTTTCGAAGCGTCCGGGAATTGACAGTATGACGTTATAAAACAAAAACTGAGCAGTAATGGTCCGAGAGAATCATGAGTTGCATTGTTAATTAGATTTTGGTAAACCGCCGTTAATTTTCTTGAAATATTTCGAACTGTCAAAAATTCACCAAAGCATTTACCATATTGATCATACAAAAAAGCTGTGGTAGAAAAGTGTCCTCCGCGATCCACCGCGATCAATTTTTGACAGTTCAAGACAATTTACCGTGGTTAGCCAAATTCAAATTAACAATGTAACCATGCAACTATGACCTCGAGTCTAAAGAAGAATGGTACCGCTTTCGGACCGAATAACGCTCGAGATAGCCGAGAGAATCGAGTTATCGAATTCATTTCCAATAAAAAAAAACTTCACCCGTCTAAAACAACAAGTGTCGACAGCTGGATTCATACCAGTTACCTCTAACAGACTTTTTTAATGAATTAACGCCACTGTTTGTATAAATGTCCCATATGCATTTTCATCACTTTTGATTTAAGGGTTACATACATGTACAAAATCACAAAATTTTATATTCCAAAATATTTGTTGAATCCACTCAAGAGATGATTCTCAATCACTCCTGAAAGTTTCATGAAAATATTTCATGATTAAACTGAGTATCAGACGATTTAAGCTGAAAAATTTGCTAACGCAAAGCGGACTTTCAAACTTTGTTAGCGTTTTTCACGAAACACCGAGTTGATATCCGGGTGCCACGATATCTCGAGATGGGATGGACCAAATTGGCTGAAATTTTAGGTGAAGACTCTCAAGATGTATGACGAAACCCGATTTTTAAATTTTGCTCTTTAAAAATAAAAAAATCAAAACTGACTGATTTTAATATGAAAAACACAAAAATATTTTTATCTTTTTATTAAATAAAAATTTTCAAAATCCGGCTTCGCCATGCACACGGATTGATTTAACGAGTCTTCACCTAAATTTTGAACCGATTTGTTCAAGACAGTGTTGAGATATCGTGGCACCCGTTTTTTGAAACTACTAACTTCAAATAGCTATATCTCGGCAATGATACAACCGAAATATCTTCAAATTTGTCAAATTTGGTGAAAATGTGTATTTTAATGCCCTGAAAACAGAATTCAAAAACAGTTGAAGTGTGTGCTCATACCAACCTCTGACTTTTATGCCGATTTACATGTATGTAACTCCTTAATGGTGCAGTTTTTTCAAAACCGTGTGCTCTTTCAGAAAAAAAACAAAAATATTTAGCAGTTTGTTCTAGAAATCTGGAGGAAATCCAGTTTTCGCGAAACCAAACGAAATTTTGTACAACGTAATATTAAAATAATCCCAAATTAAAAGTTGCCATTATGAGAATCATTGACTCGATCATCGATGCGCAGAACAAATTTTGACGGATGATAGTATATTTGCCCTGCTCAGAAGAACAATTTTAAAGTTGAGAAAAACATCACTCCAGTGGCAGTTAGAGAATCTGGAGCTTATTAGAGAACGGCCATCTCATACCAAAAGTAGGTACCGATCGAAGCACGCGAACTGTCAAACGGAGGAACCAATCTATAATAAACTCCAGGTTCTCTAGTTGCAGTGACTTTTATTTATAGATAACATTAGGCCATGTATACTTTCGTTTCACCCAAAGCTTTATTGCGAATCCTTATGCTGCTCTGTCACTTTGTAGCGTTTCATAAAATAAACATCTAACGATGCATTAACGATTTTGTCTTCCCCCCTTTCTTTAGCATTTATGATGTATCATGTTACCAACAAGATTATGTTTACCAACGCACAGTGGATCTAGGTGTGACAAAAATAAAAAAATGAAAGTTAAATTTCAGCAGTGTTAGTATTTTTCTATTTTTTCTCATACCTTCAAAAACTCATTCCCTAATGTTGAGCAAGATTGGATGTAATTTGAATTTTTGGCGGCTTTGAGAGTGCAGACATTTTTGTTATTTTTAGTAGCTGAAACTTCAAAATTCGCAAAAAATATTTTTTCTTAAAACTTGCATAACTCAGCCAATTTTAAGCCAAATTTGATTCTTCTGGCTGCATTCGAAAGGTATTTAAAAGTTGTTAATTTTACTATCCTTGGAATGTTGATTGACCCTCCCTCTATTAAGCTATTCAAACGAAAGAAAGCATTAACTATTTTCAAGATTTTTTCAAATTTCAACCCTTCAGGAACAATTTTGTACGGGTGTGACCAAAGTCCCGTATGCAGTTTCTGTCGTGAAATTTAATGTACTTTCAGACAGTGTATAGCAAATTTTGCTCATACTTGCTCGAAAGATCAAAATTTGCTTGTTTCTAAAAAAAGTCAAAGTGGATCTACTCTACTCTATTCACGAATCGGATCAAAAAGTCAGATATGGCAATCGCCTTATGATCTTTCTTCATATTCAAGAATTGAACAAATGTACTAAAATAATACTGGATTTTGGATTTCTTAGTGTACCAAGAACCCCCCCCCCCTCGTCTTTTTATGACTTGGTTAAATATTCCTCTTGGAATGACTGAAAACTTCAACGGCGAAAATACTTTCTATTGTAAAATTTCGCATGTGCTTGTGTGCTATCTTGTGACCCGTCTGCTGAAAAAGATAGGAGGTGTCACAAGATAGCACACAAGCTACGATGTGTATCTGCGTGAAGAATTATTGGAACAAAGTGATGCGGGCAGTGATAAACATAGTTAATGAGCAATTGCAAACATTTTAATGAATATCGTCGTCAGGGTGACATTGGGTCTGGTGGGTGAGATACAGTCATACAAAATTGCTAAAATTTGTATGACCCAATCTAACCATGCAAGATTTTTTTCAACTGTCCCAAAAATCTTCCAAAAAGTCTTATCTTACCTTACATATTTTTATGTGCAGCTTAGTACATAAAAAGCAGAGTAGACCTTGGGTCTAATCGTGGATGAAGAGAAGAGGGAAGATGGGAAATTAAATAAAAATAAAATTTAAACTTTATTTTCCACTTTTTAAATTAAAATGTATCACAAATTACTCTAATTAATAACTCTAATGCAAAAAAAGTTAATAATTTATTAATTTTGTAGGTTTATCTTTGTTTTGCACCCTAGTATTTGGTAAATATTCGAAAGGGGAACGAGATAAAAACTTGAAATGAAATTTTCGTTGGCCTCAACAAAAATCTAGAGTTTTTTTTAATGGTCCTTTAATTTATTGTGTTTCATATGTTTATAGGACCTTTAAAAAATAATCTAGAAATGTCTTCAGATCTTTTTCTACCTTTTCTACCAGATACTACTAAAATGTGCACAGTTTAAATGTGATGATAATCTCATAGAAGACAAATAACCGAGCTTCCGTGGCCGTGAGGTTACGGGTTTCGCCTTGTAAGCGGAAGGTGATGGGTTTGATTCCTGTCTGGCTCGGCAAAGTCAGATCCCTTCAAAGAGTAATTCTACTCACTGGGAATACTGACCTGTAGGGGATGGGTTTCGACTAGCAGCGTGCTGGATTTCCAATCCAGAGGCCGTGAGTTCGATTCTCGTACCGGGATGATGAAGTTTTTTATAACACTTTTCCTCAAATACACAAATTTTGGGACACCCTATTAACTGGACCAATCTAACGTTACTACTGTACTGACCCCTGAAGATGACAAAGCTGTTATTTAAAAGTGTGGTATCTACGAATTTGGTTTAACAAAATTTCGGTTATGGATCATTGTGATATAGTACCACCCTAACATTTTATTTGTTAAGATTTACACACACACAATCAAAATTCCAAGCTACTATTGATATAAAAAATACAATTTCAGCAATTTAAAAAAATATTTGAAAAATAAATATTTATGCACCACCCTAATGTACTTAGATTTTATTTCATGAAAAAATAAATGTGTTTTTTGAATTCAGCTGCCCAAAATCACCCATATAATAGGGCATATTTGGTAGAATACCTGGCATTTTTAATTTTGTCACTCCTTTGTTCGGAGAGGATCCACTGTGCAACGTGTGGGAAGAGAAGGTTGGGAAAATATATCAACAAAATTCCTCACTCGTTTACCAACATCATCTATCGGACGAGCTAAGACCTCGTAAAATACCATCGATAAATAAGTTATTCCAAGAGTGGGAAGACCACAAGAAAAAAATGTTTAATTTTAGGTACCGTAAAACGGGGTGACTTTGATAGCCGGGGTGACTTTGATAGGTTTGCGATTTTTCCGAAAAATGAAGAGTACAATTAAAAGCATAAGGAATTGTTCAAAAACATACTAACCGTGGTAGAGAAGTGTTCAAAGTTCCTCAAGAAGAAGTTTTCATAAAATTTTGAAGAGTTTAAAAGTTAGTTAACTATAGTTAAGAAAATGTTAATGAAAGTCATTATTTTAATCTTCTCAAAGTGTCATGATTTTCTCAATGAACATGATTTTGAATCGGAAAACGGAATGGATTTTCGGATTCTTTTGAAAATTTTCTACTAGGAGAAGATTAAATAAGTTTGTAAATAATAAATAATATGTGTTTTTGAAACACAGTTAAAAAAAATCTTCAAATTTATAGGCATTTTCAGTTGAACAAATTTCATGTAAAATGTTTAAACTTGTGATTCGTGCTTCGAATTCAGTATAAAATGCAATATAAATCAATAATTTTATAAACAAAACTAGTTTTAACAAATTTCAGGCAAAATTCCGACTTTCTAGCAATTATACCTAAAATTTATATGTATTTTGTTAAAAAGTTTTTAAACTTAGTTAACTTAACATAAACATTGATTTTTTTCTTACAAACTATATCAGCTACTTTAGTGATGGTACATTTAACGTAAAAATAAAGTTGAAACATCTTAAATATGATTTTAGCAAGAAAAACTATGACTATCAAAGTCACCCCGGAATTAAAACTAATAATTTTTAACGTTACTATTTTTCTAAACACTACTGAAAAAACTTGTTTTCCAAAATAGTGCATGGACTTTGTGTGGCCTACCCCAGTACATGTTTTAAAAATAATAATCTTGAGAAAACCTTTACCTGTTGGAAAATATTCTAAAAACAATTTGAAATCCTATCAAAGTCACCCCGGTTTACGGTACCGCCGATATTATGTGTTTGGCGATTTCGTACAATTCAATAAACATGATTAATCTTACATTACTATTTTTTCATCACATAATTATGTGTATTGCACTGCCCTTGTTCGCATAAATTTCTCATATTCAAGGGCGTCCCCAGTCCCCCAATTTTAACCTTCACCCTTGGTGAGATAAGTTGCCCTCCCATTTGCTTCCCCATACTCAGTCAGAACTCGGCGCTGCTGCGTCATATTCATTTTCATCACTTATGAGATAAGGATGCAAGTTGGTTTAAAATTATGTGCTCTTTCAGAAGAGCAAAAAATATCCAGTACATTGTTCTACAAAACTTGAGGAAATCCAGTTTTATTTTCGCAAAAACTTAACACGTAGCCTTATGTATGGGACAAACTTTCCCCGCGATTTCTCAGCTTTCTGTTTTTCCATATGGGGCATCAATGCGAACAGGGGAAGTGTAGCCTACTTAAGAAGCTGACCTAATGTCTACCTACAAATGATCTTTAAATAAAACTTAATATACTCAGTACTCGATAGGGTTGCCAGATATTTAATCTTTTGGACTTATTGAATATGTATTAAGATTACGCATCCAACGATACGTCGCATGATTAATCCGGACATCGTATCCATCGAAATATCTGAGATCCAGATTCAAAAGAGTGTATTGACAACACTTAAGTGACAATAACTTTTCATAGGGTTATCAGATCTTCGATGTTTTAGGCTCATTTGAAAGGTCTTTCAATTATCTAACTAACGACCTGTCACATGATGGGCCCATTTTCATCGTTTTCATCGAAATATCTGAGATCCGGCTTCAAACGAGTGAATAAGTAACACTTTACTGCCCATAATTGAAAATTCGGCTATTATGCCAAATCAAGTAATCCAAGAAAAACGCGTTTTAGTGTTTGTCACAAAATCTCCGTCAAGGCAATTTCCCATAAGAGTGGCATATTAGCCGTTTGGGTTTTCGCATCGGCAGCCAAGTCTAAACACTATTTCAGTAAAATTCAAGTTCCAGAAGATGCGTTGGAACATCCTCTACCATCTGGTGCTATTATCTCGTTTTTGCCAAAAGTGGATATTAGCCGTTTTTTCAATGGTGGGCAGTTTAGAGCTCATAACTTTTGATAGGGTTGTCATATCTTCAATGTTTTGTTCTCTTTTGAAAGGTCTTTTGATTACCAATCTAACTAGGGGTCACACGAGAGACCCGGGCAACGTTTTCATCAAAATATCTGAGATCCGGCCTATAAAAAGTGTGTATAAATAACACTTAAGGTGCAAATAACTTTTGATAGGGTTGTCAGATTTCAAATTATTTTATTGGAAAGGTCTTTTGAATAACTTTCTAAAAATGTATGACATGGTAGGGTCTTACGGGATCTTAAGACGGATCGAATGAGACCAAAACGGTCCAAATCGGTTCAGCAAGTCCGGAATTTGATTCTGAGTCGATAGGTATACGTGAAAGATTTTATAGTCTTTCCTGAGTATTACTTCCTTAAAGGTGAGCAAGGCAAAAATCTAAATATATTTTATTTCAAAGGGTGAGAAAATTTCACATAAATTTCACATTTTAACATGAAAAACGTTACTTAATCCACCGCCGTAGGGTGGTTGATGGCTTCCTCATAATAACATAGTTTTGTTTTGGTTAAATACAAATGTTCAACCTACAAATACAAAACCGATTTTCAATCTTATCCCAAGCAACACACTTTGTCAGATAAACGTATTTCCTAACTGGTTGTATAACCGAACGGCCTCGTTACTACAACTTGTTCTACAACTCCTGTGCATTGGAAAAAGCGCACTTTTTTCTGTTGTATAACTTGCCAGAATAAGATGCAAGTTATCAGAGTAAGTTGTACAAATGACTCCGACAACACTGTGCTAGCTAACAAGAGATTCAACAAAAAAAAGGGGCGTGGTTAACGGCTGTGCTGTCAAATCAAAGCGCACACTGAAAAGGAAAGATAGATTGAAAACAGTTGTCTAACCGTTACCCAACTTACATGTAAACAAACAGTTCTTATCAGAATTTCAATCAACGACGAAGCCAATATGAATTGTATCTCTGACTATTTTGGTACGCTTGTTTCTGCCCGATTTATTTAGAAAAAAATTGAAATTGCATGAAAAAAAATATAATGACATTTTCGCGCTCTCTAACTGTGATTCATGTGAAACCCTCTTCATGGCGAACTTTTAGATTTTCATTTTTTGATGAACTTCGTCTTTCCCAAGATTCGATCCGATGACTTCGACGACTTGTTGTTATCTCGAGGCAGGTCCAGGCGCGCTTCCACATCTCTCCACGAGGCTTCATAGTAAACAAGCTTTCCTAAACGTCATAAGAAGGCTGCTGTCAGCTTTATTATACTGCATTGAGCTATACAACTTAACTCCAGAAAAGACTGTCATTGGAAATAAAGTTATATAATTTTGTTTCAAGTCAGTTTTTATAACTCCATTATGTAACTTTGTTATAACAAACCGTTTCAACTGTCATTTCGATTACCGTACCACGGAGTAACATTGAAAATTGGTGTGATTTTAATTTGTTGTTTTCTCTATCATGAATTCCGTAAGCTGATATTTCTTGTAGCTTTCACCGGCGATATTTTTATAAATAATCGGTCAACAATTAAAATTATTGCAATCTTCGATAAATAAACATTATTGAAACTCTTAATACCTCACGTACAAATTTACACCACCTAACAACACGCAATGTCAAGTTAAATATGTTTGTTGAATATCAGTTATATAACCTATTCTCCGATAACATTTGTGTAACAAAGCGAGAAAACCTAAGGTTATTTATAGAATGGTTGGCCACGCCCATTTTTCAGAAGATGCCGTCACATGACAATGTTAGATAAGCAGTGAAACAAACAGTGCTATATTATTCTTATTCAACAAACTGTTTTCGAGGAAAACAATGCAGATGAGGGAACAGCATCATGGCATATCAGGATTTTGACGTTCAATTACAGCTCATAAAAAGCGTTTTCGACTGAAATCAAGTGATAAATACCTCAAACGGAAGTGAGCAAGCAAGTATCTATCGAAGGTGTTCCAAAATAAGTTGTTTAAACAGTGTAAATCAGCAAATTGGATGGAACCCTCCAAATAGGTGAGAATTTTTTTCTATGTTGTGTTTTGTTGGAAAAGAGTGAAGTTAACTGTGTTTTAACACTTTTGTGGCACAAAACACGATAGTTACACAAGTTAGTTATACAAGCTGTGATACAAACTGTTATTTAAGTTATGTTCAGATTTTTTCTCGTATGTTTATCAAAAACAATTGTCTAACTATTATTCAACAGTCGACAAGTTATGAGTGCTACTTGGGATAGTACCTATCTTTTGAAAGGCCTTTTAATTATCTAACAAACTGTGATCTGAACTCCAGAAGTTGTATAAATAACACTTAAGTGCTCATAACTTTTGATAGGTTTATCAGATCTTCGATGTTCATTTGAAGGGTCTTTCAATTACCTAACTAACGATGGGTTGCATGATGGACCCGGACACCATTTTTATCGAAATATCAGGGATCCGGCCTTCAAAATGTATATAAATAACACTCAAGTGCTAACAACTTTTGATAGGGTTATCAGATCTTTTTGGCTCGTTGAATAAGTCTTTTAAATACCTTTCGAAAAATGTATCATATGACAAAAATCACCCTTTTTACGATCTTCCGTACTTTTGTAAAAAAGGTTTTTTTAGCATACCTATTGAAGTACTTTACTAAACTTCATAATTTTAAATAAGGACTAATGGGACCCCAAACACACACACATACATTTGTTCAGTATTTGATTCTAAGTCGATATGTATACGTGAAGGTGGGTCTACGAGGTCTATTTAAGAAGTTCATTTTTCGAGTGATTTTATAGCCTTTCATCAGTAAGGTGAGGAAGGTAAAAACGGATTAATATTTTTAGAATAGTTTCGATCGTAGCTCTTAACGATGCACATTACCAGAGCTTTATACATACATTTTAGTATCTTAAAAATAAGGGTCTATTGATATAATGTTTGATTCATCCTCTAGAGCACTGACCACAAATTTATGTACATCAAAGTTTGATTATTTTCACAATCGGGTTGTTGAAGGATTTGCTCCGTATGTTTGATAATTTATAATAACTAGACAACAACTTCCTTGATTGCTGTGTGCACCCTTAAAACACTAATTATACGTAATTATAATCTTTGCAAGGCCATATCTCAGCAACCAAAGGTCGATTCAAAAATGTCAAAAAACGAACATTATAGAGAATTTTCTCAGCTGGAAACTTAAAAAAGGTGCAGGTGGTTAGGTTGCACATGACCAGTATGACAAAGAACTTTGCAAAAAGCTCTCGAAATAAATTCTTTTTTTTAATGAAATAAAAAACAGTTACAACAATCCACCCGCTTATATGCCCTTCAAAAAAGTTGCTTCAGTTTTAGGAATAACATTGTTTCTTGAATGGGTCAGTAAATGCAACAATTTCTAAATAACGGAACAACTGTCAATCGATAAATTGTGATTAATTAGAACTTAACTACAGTCGACTCTCTGGCTGTCGATCTTCTCGATATCAATATTGCTCTAGATGTCAATAAATTTTTCAGTTCCGTCAAGTTGCAGTTTGATTATTCGTTCTATAATACCTCCCGCTCTGGACGGTCTCTTCAATATCGACAACGATAGAGTCCACTGTATTATTAAGTTTCTTAAACCTGTTCGTCACACCATAATTTCAAGAATTGTGGATGAATTATCTCTATATTTTTAAAGCACAACTGTTTCTTGAAAAAATGGTGGCCCTGAAAAAGGCCATTTGCGTTTCAGCTTCGTGTCAACTTCGAGGTAGTGTACAAGGTCGGAATTGTTGGCCAACACTCTGTGTACCAGCAGTTGGGCGGTGGTCAAAATTTCGTAGGAGGACATGGTCGACCCGGTTCTCCGGCCAACTTTCCCTCAGGGCACTGGCCACTCCAGGCTGTTACCAATCCTGTAAAAATGGCCATTTTCATTACCAGTTTCAAAAACCATCAATCTTGATACTCATATTGCCCCAAGTCGTATGGTTCGATAAATGTCCCCGGGAGTACATTTCCCTCAGGGCACTGGCCTTGTACTTAAACAACACCGGAACAATCATGGAAGTAGCAATTTAAATGGTGAAAACCATACGCTACTGGTTTAATAAACAAACAAACAAACAATCTAGAGAACTGCTCATTACCGAACACATAATTACAGTTCTAGTACCTCTCGATATTCCTCCTTGGTGCCTCATATTCATATTGTAATGTTATCCAAAATAGCAGCATGGTTTTATCATATCTATAGGTTAGCATCAGGGCTGTGGAGTCTGAGTCGGAGCCGGAGTCGGTGGAGTCGGGTCTTTGGGGACCTGGAGTCGGAGTCGGAGTCATCAAAACTCGAACAGCTAGAGTCGGAGTCGGAGTTGGAGCCGGGAATTTCTGATAACCCGGAGTCGGAGTCGGAGTTATCTAAAATTCAACATATTTTTTTTACTTGTTCAGTATTTGTTATAATGCAGGTTTCACAGAACTTCTTATATTTTTAAGTTTTTTGTAAGTTATCATTTTTTTAAATTTTATTCAGGAGATTTAATAGATGCCATTATGTTTTTTTGAGCATTTTTATTGTGGTTGGAATGCTCTTATTGTGTTATTTCACTTTGATCACTATATGATACCCTGTTAATCCTTTCTTACCCAAATTTGTAGTATCATAAAAAAATAAATTAATTAAAAAATAATTGACAATATTGGTTTTGTACTCAGAAATATTCAATTGAGTCTTGACTGCATCATTTTGCCTGAACCCTTTCAATTCAAACTTGACCAAAGTGTCGATCCTTAGGCAAGCTATTTTGATATCGTTGCAAATTATTGTTGAACAAATCTCAAGATTTCAGAACCAAAAAGGACTTAATAAAAAATGTATAAATAAAATGATAGGATTTTAATTTATTTTTCAAATATTATTCAACCAGTAATAATTTTCTCATAATGTATATGTCCCAAGCCAATATGACGGAAGGTGATAACACAGTCCAACAAGATTTTGTCTCTGAGACGAGTATATGTGTTCGTAATAGAATTTTGCCTGCTGAATCCGAATCCAGGTCCCGAATTGCTCCAAATGGTCCCAATTTTGAGATACACCCGTTTGAAATGTTAGTTTAGGCCAAAATTAGCTACTTTGTTGACTATTTTACAAAAGAGCTATTGAATAAACAACTAAACCAATACATGTATCTTAAAGTTCACGTTTTCTCCTTTCTGAAACACTCCTGGTTTTTTTAATTTGATTGTTTCTACGCATATTTATAGCCATTTTAAAATTATATTTTCAGTTGGTTCTCATTCAAGTTTTTCCAACTTGCATGCAAGTCAAATTCTAATTTTCAAATGGCTATAAATATGCGTAGAAACAATCAAATTCTAAAAACCAGGGGTGTTTCAGAAAGGGCAAAACGTGAACTTTAAGATACATGTATTGGTTTAGTTATTTATTCAATAATTTTTTTGTAAAATAGTCGACAAAGTAGCTAATATTGGCCTAAACTAACATTTCAAACGGTTGTATCTCAAAATTGGGACCATTTGGAGCAATTCGGGACCCGGATTCGGATTCAGCAGGCAAAAATCTACTAGGAACACATATTCTCGTCTCAGAGACAAGAAACATTTGATTTTTTTGTTGAACTGTGTAATCATTGCAAACCAATATACAGCAGTTCCATATGAAAGTTAAAGAAAAAAATAAAAGTGCTTTGATTTGGCTCAAAATTATTCTGAGGGTTCTTGGCCAAAATAATTAGACCCGTATTTTTTTGTTTGGCCATTAGGGTGGCCTACGCCGTGTTAGGGTGGTCTGAAAAATTGCCATTTTCGTCGATTTTCACAAAAACCACTTTTTCAAAAAATTCAACCGATTATAGCTGTCTAGGGCGCAAATGAAAGATGATAAGTTTGACTTCCAAGAAAAAATCATGTGGAGTTTCAAAATCTGCCTAACATTTGAAAAAGTCTTATGAAAACATCAAATGCCGTTTTGACGGTGTCTGGACTAAATAGCCTATATCTGAAAATATTTTTAACGGATTCCTCGGACAATTTTACATAACATATCAAAAATTGGGCGAGGTTCATTTACAGGATTCAGAGATATGATTTTTGATAATAAAATCCGGGTTTTCGACGCGCCGCGCGCGAAAACGGGAGATTGACGAAATCGGCAAAAAATCCACTTTTTTCACTAAAACTGCGATAACTCCAAAATTTCAGCGATGACCTATACATGTTAGTGCACGGAAAGGAGTTCCATCTTAAATTTAACAATTCAAATTAGCTGGCTTCAAATTGGTGGAACAGTGATTTTTTTGGTTAAATTAGCTAAAATTACAGGTAAATTTACCAACTTGGGATTGGTGAAACAGCTAACCCTGATTGCTGATTTGCTATCCAAAACTGACAGCCCAAATCAAAATGACAGGAGAGATTTCACCAAAAATAATGGTGTTTCAGCACAATTTTGCCTACTTTTTACCGAAAAACTAGCTGGAACCGGCAGCATGGATTTTTGACAGATCATCAGTTCGAGAGCAAAACAAAGCAATGTCTTGTATCGTGTTCGATCCTGTTTGAGCCGATCAGATCGAGAAGTTTTTTGGTGATTATGTGTGTTGTTTGAGTGCAAGTGCAAGTGCAAAAGGTGATAGAATGTGTTGTTTGAGTGAATAAATCAAAAGCCAGGAAGATTTTCTGCGGATCGGCACCTGAAGGTAAGTTTCAGTTAATAAGGTGAGAAGTTTTTGTGTTGAGGGAATGTGGTTAGAAGTTGAGCCTCTCATTATTGTTTGGACGATGCGTAGGTGAAAACATGGGGGCATCACTAAACCACTTTGGCAACACTTTGGCAGGAAAAGGGAGGCAGGCGATTGCCCACACTCTACTTTTTGTATGGACATCTGTCCTCCTGGAGCGGCAGCGGGTACAGAATGCCTAGGTATAGATTGGCCAATGTTTGACAAATCCTAACAAAAAGGGCACCTAACGCCTTTTAAGCACGTCAAAAATAGTGTTAAATAATGTTAAATTAATTTAAATTAAGTTAATTTCAATAAAATTAGGTTCAATCAAGTTATATTAAAATAAAATTTAAATTTGATAAGTTAATTTTAATTAAATTAAGTTACACTTGGTAAAATTTAGAAAAAAAATTAGAATTAAGTTAAATCAGTTAAATTTATTAAATTTAGTTTAATTAAGCAAAATTGAGTTAATTTCAGATAAAAAAATTAAATCGTTTTTTTTATTTTAGTTTAATTTGACCAAATTTTGTTAAATTAAGTTGTGTTCAGTTAAATAATAAAATAAAATTAAGTAAAATTAAGTAAAATTAAGTAAAATTAAGTAAAATTAAGTAAAATTAAGTAAAATTAAGTAAAATTAAGTAAAATTAAGTAAAATTAAGTAAAATTAAGTAAAATTAAGTAAAATTAAGTAAAATTAAGTAAAATTAAGTAAAATTAGGTAAAATTAAGTAAAATTAAGTAAAATTAAGTAAAATTAAGTAAAATTAAGTAAAATTAAGTAAAATTAAGTAAAATTAAGTAAAATTAAGTAAAATTAAGTAAAATTAAGTAAAATTAAGTAAAATTAAGTAAAATTAAGTAAAATTAAGTAAAATTAAGTAAAATTAAGTAAAATTAAGTAAAATAAGGTAAAATTAAGTAAAATTACGCAAAATTAAGTAAAATTAAGTAAAATTAAGTAAAATTAAGTAAAATTAAGTAAAATTAAGTAAAATTAAGTAAAATTAAGTAAAATTAAGTAAAATTAAGTAAAATTAAGTAAAATTAAGTAAAATTAAGTAAAATTAAGTAAAATTAAGTAAAATTAAGTAAAATTAAGTAAAATTAAGTAAAATTAAGTAAAATTAAGTAAAATTAAGTAAAATTAAGTAAAATTAAGTAAAATTAAGTAAAATTAAGTAAAATTAAGTAAAATAAGGTAAAATTAAGTAAAATTAAGTAAAATTAAGAAAATTAAGGTAAAATTAAGTAAAATTAGGCAAAAATAAGAAAAATTAGGCAAAATTAAGCAAAATTTAATAAAATTAAGTAAAATTAAGTAAAATTAAGTAAAATTAAGTAAAATTAAGTAAAATTAAGTAAAATTAAGTAAAATTAAGTAAAATTAAGTAAAATTAAGTAAAATTAAGTAAAATAAAGTAAAATAAAGTAAAATAAAGTAAAATTAAGTAAAATTAGGTAAAATTAAGTAAAATTAAGTAAAATAATCAAAAATTAGTAAAATTAAAAAAAATTAAGTTAAATTTAGTAAAATTAAGTAAAATTAAGCAAAATTAAGTAAAATTAAGTAAAATTAAGTAAAATTAAGTAAAATTAAGTAAAATTAAGTAAAATAATCAAAAATAAGTAAAATTAAAAAAAATAAGTAAAATTAAGTAAAATTAAGTAATATTAAGTAAAATTAAGTAAAATTAAGTAAAATTAAGTAAAATTAAGTAAAATTAAGTAAAATTAAGTAAAATTAAGTAAAATTAAGTAAAATTAAGTAAAATTAAGTAAAATTAAGTAAAATTAAGTAAAATTAAGTAAAATTAAGTAAAATAATCAAAAATTAAGTTAAATTTAGTAAAATTAAGTAAAATTAAGTAAAATTAAGTAAAATTAAGTAAAATTAAGTAAAATTAAGTAAAATTAAGTAAAATTAAGTAAAATTAAGTAAAATTAAGTAAAATTAAGTAAAATTAAGTAAAATTAAGTAAAATTAATTAAAATTATGTAAAATTAAGTAAAATAATCAAAAATTAGTAAAATAAAAAAAATTATGTAAAATTAAGTAAAATTAAGTAAAATTAAGTAAAATTAAGTAAAATAAAGAACAATTAAGTAAAATGAAGTAAAATTAAGTAAAATTATAAAAATTAAGTAAAATTAAGTAAAATTAAGTAAAATTAAGTAAAATTAAGTAAAATTAATTAAAATTAAGTAAAATTAAGTAAAATTAAGTAAAATTAAGTAAAATGAAGTAAAATTAATAAAAATTAAGTAAAATTCAGTAAAATTAAGTAAAATTAAGTAAAATTAAGTAAAATTAAGTAATATTAAGTAAAATTAAGTAAAATTAAGAAAAATTAAGCAAAATTAAGAAAAATAAATAAAAATTAGGTAAAGATAAGCAGTATCATTTAAATTACGTAAAATTAAGTGAAATTAGGTAAATATACGTAGCATTGAGTAAACTTAAGTAAAATTAAGCATTAAGTCAAATTGAGTAAAATTTAGTAAATATAGTAAAATTAAGTTAAATAAAGTAAAATAAAGTAAAATAAAGTAAAATAAAGTAAAATAAAGTAAAATAAAGTAAAATAAAGTAAAATAAAGTAAAATAAAGTAAAATAAAGTAAAATAAAGTAAAATAAAGTAAAATAAAGTAAAATAAAGTAAAATTAAGAATTTTCGTATTTGAATATTTTTTTATTTTTGTTTTATTGTATTTTTGTATTTTTGTTTTTTTGTATTTTTGTATTTTTGTATTTTTGTATTTTTGTATTTTTGTATTTTTGTATTTTTGTATTTTTGTATTTTTGTATTTTTGTATTTTTGTATTTTTGTATTTTTGCATTTTTGTATTTTTGTATTTTTGTATTTTTGTATTTTTGTATTTTGTATTTGTATTTTTGTATTTTTGTATTTTTGTATTTTTGTATTTTTGTATTTTTGTATTTTTGTATTTTTGTATTTTTGTATTTTTGTATTTTTGTATTTTTGTATTTTTGTATTTTTGTATTTTTGTATTTTTGTATTTTTGTATTTTTGTATTTTTGTATTTTTGTATTTTTGTATTTTTGTATTTTTGTATTTTGTATTTTTGTATTTTTGTATTTTTGTATTTTTGTATTTTTGTATTTTTGTATTTTTGTATTTTTGTATTTTTGTATTTTTGTATTTTTGTATTTTTGTATATTTGTATTTTTGTATTTTTGTATTTTTGTATTTTTGTATTTTTGTATTTTTGTATTTTTGTATTTTTGATCGACTATAACATAGTTTAAAAAGCCTGGAAACTATAGAAACATCCAAAAAACTTGCTGGACTACCAAAAACGTACCAAGAATAGCGGAAAGTCATGCTACACCAGCAAAAATCTTTTGAAAATAAAAAAACAACTTTACAGACAGCAAGGGATTTTAAAAGGATTTCGAAATTACCAGTTAAAACAGTCGAAAAATTAGCTGGACTTACCGAAAAACGAAGCAAGAACAAAAAAGAAACGAGCTAAATCAGCAAAAAGGCTGGGTGAACAATGCGTGCTTTGCAGGCAGCAACGGAGGCTTTTGAAAGAAAACTTGTAGAAATAGTGGAAAAATTAGCTATTCCAACCAAAACACCTACCAAGAATAGTGGCAAAGTTAGCTAAACTAGCTAAAAGATGTGTGAAAATACCTGGCTTCGCAGCCATCAATGGAAAATTTTGAGAATGATTCCAAAAACTAGTTGAAACAGCATAAAAACTTGCTGGGCTGACTATAAAACTTCCTAGAATACCATAAAATCTAGCTAAAATAGCTAACAGACCTTCTCAAAACATACAGCTTTTGAGACTGACAGCATTTTTCCAGCTTGCAAATTAGTAAAATTTACTAAAAATTTAGCTGGATTTATCATTTTAGGACCTGGATCCAGCTGTCAAATCCAGGATTTATTTTTAGGATTTCCAGCTAAAAAAATTGGTGGTTGAAAAAACAACCAATTTTTTTAGGATTTTTAACCGAAATTTAGTAAGATTCACGATAAACCTTCTTTCCGTGTGGGAAAGATCTTTGGACCTGAACATCATTTTCGAAAAGTCCACAAAAGTCCATATTAACACTAAATTGCTCATAAACTTTGATAATGTGTCAGAATTCAATATTTTACCTCATCGAATAAGTCTTTTCATTAACCATCCGAGGTGTGTCGCATCTCGAACATCAATTTCATCTAAATCTTTTAAATCCCATAGATAGCTGAAGCGGTTGATTCAAAAATATATTGCTGAACAGATATCGCTAAAAAAAGAATACCTCGCAGTACTGCCGGCACTGCTCATGGATAAAATACTATGACTTTCATTCATTCATATTCATGCTGCGAACCGCTATTGCTTTTTTAAAAATAGAATCCAGCTCTTTTTGCCCTACTTTGCTGTTAATCATTACGCACTCAATCAAGTAAAATATTTTCATAAGAATTAACATATGTTGAGAATAAATCATAACCAGTCTGTCCATATTGTTTCAACTTGAGTGCTGGTGCGTACACCGTACTGATGAAGACACTCATTAGTAAAAAATAGGACCAGGAATCATGTTTTCTTTAGAATATTAAATGGTTTCACTTTTTCACGAAAAAATTCATACTATTTTTTTATATTCTACAGCTACAATCTTATATTAACTTGACTGCTAGAACAAAAAAAAAGAAAATTGTTCATTTCTCAAAAATTTAGTTCTGTTAGTTCAATATTGTATTTGGGTAATCATATTTCAAGCAAAGTCTCCAGACTGCATGACAACGTTAAAAATAGGGTTAGGACTAAACCCCCCAACTCTTTAATCAGACACACTTGAACGTGATGACAAAATGGAACGATCTGTCTGAAGACGTAGAACAAAATCATGTGTGTTTTATATTGTTTACATTTCCCTCAGGCAGTTGCTTGTAAATATTTCGGATTGTAAGTGTGATTTCTGCGTTAGCGTGCGTTGTAAAAGTGTGTAACCTCTGTATAGTACAAGTGAGCATAAGTTGTTTAGAGAAATGTCCCCAGAAAAAAATCATGTTTTTATGGCTTTAATTGTGCCAATTTTGAGCAGTATTGGTTGAGATTAAAAAAAGGTTAGGTCGTTAGCTCAGTCCAGGTGTAGGAGTCGTCTCCCTGGGTCCTGCCTCGGTGGAGTCGCTTGTAGGCAGTTGGACTAACAATCCAAAGGTCGTCATTTCGAATCCCGGGGTGGATGAAAGCTAAGGTGTAAAAGAGGTTTGCAATTGCCTAAACAATCAAGCCTTCGAACACCTAGTGTCGAGTAGAAATCTCGCAATCGAGAACGCCAAGGCAATGCTATAGAGCGAATAATTTGATTTGTTTTTTTGGTTGAGATTACACGAACAACAATCAGTTTGCGATAACGTGAACAGGCGTTCATGAAATCCACGAATTGTGATTGGAAACTATATAATATATTTCTCAAACAAAAGTTGTGACCGAGTCACTTAGCTTAGTGGTAACGCTTTGCCTCGTAAGCGGTAGATTGTGGTTCAAATCGCGGCTCGGACCAACACAACTGGTGATCGTTTCCTTTCTGGATTCGATTGCTCAGTAAAGGGAAGGTAGTGTATCTTCACAAACTGGACCTTATAAAGACACATTAGGAAGACAAACTATGGAATGTTAACATTAACCTTAACATGTTAACTTTAAGTTGATTATCAAAATGCCGGCCCCGATACTCTTCACGGGTGTTCCCTCAGGAACAGTGGGGAAAAAAATGCATGTATGTTTTATATTAAATTGCAAATTGTAAGCACAGGCACCTTCAAACAATGCGGGTTTTGTCACATAGTTACCAGTTGTCTTGAAATTAGAAAAATAGTACCAGCTGTAAAATGTACTTGTGCCCATTTAAAATGTTGCTCCAGAACTATGGTCCCCTTTTCTAAACTATTGTAAGTGTGATTTATGCGTTACGTAATTGCTGGTAAGTGTTTTTTACACACTTTTTAAAATTGTAATGCAAACAATTTAAATTGACAACAACGTTTAACCATGAGTCAACTCTAGAGGAACACGAGAAAAAGGCGGATACGCATTTTAACAGTTATTACTGTTTTGCTTACTCTCAATCTTCAAGTAACTTTTTCACAAAATGTTAAGTGTTAAACAATAGCTGGCCTCCCCAGCTACCTTCAAACAGTGCGGGTTTTGTCACATAGTTACCAGTTGTCTTGAAATTAGAAAAATAGTACCAGCTGTCAAAATGTATTTGCGCCCTTTTAAAATGTTGCTCCAGAACTATGGTCCCCTTTTCTAAACTAGCTGTATAGAAAGATACTTTCCGCCGAAAAGGCCATGAAAAAATCCATTAAAATACCTCTGTGTCGGGCTGATAAAACAAAGCTTTATCGTTGTGAACTGTAATATAAGCAATTTAATCTTAATTTTGGGACCCAATTGAAGGCTCATGCTCGCAAAGCAAATTTTAATTTTGATGTTCGAAGGTAAATTGACCCTTCGGTTGGGGACGATTAGTGTTGTGACAAATACGTTGTTGCGGTTCAAAATGCATTTACTGTGGATAGCCTTTGCATCATGATATTAAATAGTGGCCAGTCCACCACTCTCTATCTTTCAGAAATTTAACGAAAGATGAACCACAAGAGATGGGGAAGAGAGAGGGACACTGAAAAGTACAATATATATGTTAATGTCATTGAATAATAATAAATATTTATGATTTCTCCTGATATGTTCCATGTTTTGCTCTACTGCTTTAAGGACGTCTGAACGGGTGGACTGCGAGTGTAGAAAACTGTAATATATGACATCTCACGCAGAGAACACGAAATCATGAAATTTCGAGCTATATTGCATTTGAGCCAGGGTGAGAAAATATAACTGTGATGGGACATTTTTCTTGTTCTCGTTCTACTATTTTTTTTTCACAAAACCCCACAGATTTTATTTAAACTGTTTATAATTTCCAATTTGATAAAATCATATAATTGGCCCCCAGCAAAAAAGATATGCGTCGCACCTCTCGACGCCCAAGACATTTGAATTTGCTGGGGCCATTTTTTCGAAAAAAATGCCAAACTTTGAAGGCCTGTACGAAGCTCTAGGCTGCTCAAAACTTCAATGTTATATATACCAAAACATGCGCAAGGATCTTGCCTACACGCCAGATGTTTCTGATATACGCAAAAAAGCAAAGCAATCCACTTTAACGACCCCGGGTCTTTTGTGGTCTCTGTTGCAAGTTTCTGCTCATTTCTAGGCGTCCGAAGGTTATGTGTGGTGGGTCACTCAAAACCTCTTTTACGCTAATGGACCGACGTTTTACTTCCCCATCCGATAGAAGGCGTGATCAGGCAAATCTCGTCTCGAAAAATGCCCCGGGTCCGTCTGGGATTGAACCCAGGCCATACTGGGGTGAGAGGCTACCACGCTAACCACTGCGCCACCGAACCCGGTATACGCATTGGTGGGCAAAATGCCTCAGAAATAGACATTTTTGCAAAAAAAAAAAAACATTTTTACGGGTTAAATCCCATTTAAAATTGAAAGGCGGAGCGCCAGCTCCTGTTACGTCCAATTAAGCTCATATTTGGGATTTGGGCTCAGTAGGCCCACCGGAACCAGCCCCTGAATTCCCGCCAAAAAGTCATTTTTGTTACACTCTAATATTTACATTAGCTTCATTTAAAATTTACATTAGATTCATTAGAAATTTACATAAGATTCATTCATGGACCCCGCGGCGCGGTGGTTAGCGGCTTCGGCTGCCGATCCCTCATGTGTGCTAAGGGGCCCGGGTTCGATTCCCGCCCATCTCCTCTGGGTGTTCTGTGTTTGTCCCGTTTAGTTAGTAAATACAGTCTGAGAAGACGGTGTGTTTGTCTATTAAAAAAATGTACATTAGATTCATTGGAAATTTTCCTTAGTTTTGCTGGAATGATTCAAATCAACTTATTCTGATTGGCAAATGGAAATGAGAAACTCGACTTGGATTGCAGTAGGAAAAGGGTGTGGCCATAGAGTAACCCAGAGTGCCCAGTCCGAAAAAATGTCATTGAATTTTTTGGCTCCATAAGGTTTGCTGGTAGCCAAGTTGAACCAAAAATCAAGAGGGAGTGCGAACTCTGTCTTGCTCTGTGGTGTGGCCTATGTTCTATTTTAAAATTATTAAAGCGGGCAGCAAAAGAAAATTCTCATTTTAAAAAGATGTTTCACAGGTAGGGGTAGCTTTTTCGATGACTGTCAAGTGAAATTACGCTGGATAGGAATTGAACGGACGACAGGTAGGATGTTCGGTGTTACTGCTGCTACCCGCTGCCGACTGAGCCATCTTCGCATTTTCAAAACAAGCGGCTACAACATCAATTTTTTCAGGTCGAGGCTCAGGCAGTGGGCCAGGGAAGTATGAGAGCGATAGAAAGAGAACCAAATACAACTATATTTAGTTTGGGTAGTTTTGAAGTCAATGTTTGGCAGAAATACATTGGATATACGATTTACATTAAATAAGAGTTTGCAAGAAGCCGAACACAGTTTCCATGCTCACCGTTTCCATTGGATTCATGATTTACATTAGATTTAAATGCATTAGAGTAATTTCCATGACTTTTTGCTGTTTACATCATATTTCAACATTATATTGAGTGAGTTTACATAAGAAACAAAAAATACGTGCTGTGTAAATTTACATATTTTTTTCTGTGTACTCGATTATCACAAATTGAAAAACGAACTTTTGCTCCTCGAACTGAACGAATTGGTTGCAATTTGAGTTTTTGCCCAGCTATTTATTTGTGTGACGGGACAACGAAAGGAGCAGATTTATGAAAAATAAACTCTTCTCCCATGCAATTGTTTGAAGACCTTATTTAGTCAATATTTTTGGCGTTTGAGGTAAGAAAACGCATTTAAAGCACATTGCAATTATTGTCAAAAATCACAGCATTGCCTTGGCGTTCTCGATTGCAAGATTCCTACTCGAAACTAGGTGTCCGAAGGCTTGATTGTTGAGGCAATTGCAAACCTCTTTTTACACCTGAGCATCCTTCCACCCCGGGATTCGAACTGACGATCTTTGAATTGTGAGTCCAACTGCCTACAAGCAACTCCACCGAGGCAGGACCCATGTAGACGACTCCTACACCTGGATTGAGCTAACAACCTAACCTCTAGATTAGACCGGGGCCAACATTTACTTCCCCATCCGACGGAAGGCGTGATCAGACAAATCTCGTCTCGAAAAATGCCACCGGGACCGTCTGGAATCGAACCCAGGCCGACTGGGTGAGAGGCAACCACGCTTACCCCTACATCACGGTTCCCGGCAAAAGTTGTGCAAATATTGTATCATAATTAAAATGAAACGATTGGGTGCCTTCGACTCCAGATCTCCGAAAAGGTCACGACTCTAACTCCGTCTTCAATAGGGGGATGGCGTCGCTATTTTTAGACCACGTTTTCCACTTTTTCTCATCGAAACCGACTACTTTATCGACATCATTTTGCTGGGCGAGATAGGACGCCGTCTATTTTTAGACGATGACTCAGAACTTTTACACTCTTGCACTTATAAAAACCAGGTGGCAGCACGATGTAACGCCACGTCCCTATAACAACTCCCATGCGTTGTTGTTGAAAATCCTTTGACTCAGACTCTGGATCCTAAAGATTCACTGACCGTATCCTGAAAAGTACCAGACTGTACCGACTTTCCTACTCCGACTCTGACTTTTCCAAATTTCTCAAAAAAAAATGCATTGTGCATCTTGTCGGCTATCAAACGAATTTAACATGACTGGATAATAAATGCAGCCATGGCCCCTTAACGTTGCCTTAAATCAATATTTTCTATATTTTATGTTCTTATTTGCGAACAAGGTTCTCTGAAATGAAATACCGCCTTAAATTGAATGTTAAAGACTCAATAACTCAAAGAAAGAATCTTGGAGAATTCCCAAGTAATAACAACCACTTAATTGAAGTTATAATTAAGTACTAAATCAGCACTGGAATGTTTGGAAGTAGTAAAGAAGCTTTGCGAAGGCCTCAGAGTACCAAAACTTTGCAGCATTACAAAACGAAGTTGACTTTATAGCTGTCGGCCACCATTACACTATGGGGTTTCAGGCGGCCATAAATCGAAAAACCGACATACTCTAATTATTTTTTTGGTATTTTTTTTCGAAAATAAACATTCTAACTAAGAAAAATCCGGAGTTTGAAAGTTGTAGGTTCAAAATTCACTGAATTGCAGACCTTCAAAGGCGAAAATGGTACACGCAGAAAAATAAGGCATATTTGAATCAACAAAACGTTTTGTTGATTTGAAAATCATAATTTTTGTTGAATCAACGCTAAACGTCAAAGCAGCTTTTTCAAAACAACAAAAAACTTTCGTGGAATCGAGAAAATCAAGGTTTGTTTCAACGCAAAATCGGCGTTGATTATATTCAACAAAAATTTTGTTGATTCAAACCTCGTACAGGCTGATTCTACAAAACTTTTTTCTGCGTGTAAGAAAAAACATGTTTTTTGACAAAAAAATGATTATTTTTCATAGTTGTACTGTGTAGCTGTTTATGTATTTTTTCCTGCATCATTATATATATTCAGAAAGGTAATTGATTCAACTTTTCAATAACATTTTACAAACACACTTTTACAGGCTAAAAAAAAATAATAAAAATCAAAAAAGATGGATTTTTATTCAAAATTTAGTTTTTTTCAACTTTGTTAATGGAGTACTTTTTTGTGTGCATTTGTGCGATCTGAAAATTTTGCAGCTTAAAATTTGAACTATGTCCTAACTTGTCTCCAAATTTCAAAGTGCACTTATGTGCACTTTTTGAGTTATGCCATTTTGAACATTTTGATTCATGCAAGAAAATTAATGATTTCGCGTATACGCTTGGTTAAAATCACATTATTTACCTGCGGAGGCAGAAATGACGTACCTGCTATGTATGTTTTGAAATTGATTTGATATTCATGACTTTGTTGGTACTTAGGTACGTTTAATAAAATTAGAAATTCCTATTCTAAGTATTTTACAGAAACGATTCGTCGAATATTCATATCAGTTCGTTGTTGTGTTCTTTTGAAAGTATGGATAATAATACCGTAGTGTCCCTGTACGATATAACGAAGCACTATTCTGAAAACGTGAGAACTGCTTTCGAGTATATTTGTAAGAATTACAACATTGCAGAACCATCACATGATCAACTCAGGAAAAACCCACAGAGGAAAAACTACGCATGCTGTTCTGTAGCTTCAAAACGAGGTATACAAAAGCCCATAGAAGAAGTTCATATTTGAAGTAATCTAACGACAATCGGTTACAGTCATCCCACATATTCGGAACACCCACAAATTCGGAACACTTTTGTGGTAATTTGACAATTGGATGCAAAATGCAACTTTTCTGTCGTCCCTGCTATTTTTAGGACCTTTATTTTGACATTCTCTTGCTATTTCACTAGCAAAAGTAGTTCATTTTGAACAAAAAACTGCATTTCGAGACTATTTTATTCAGCGCTGCAAAACACTGCCTCCAAATTGCCTGTTCCATAATTGTGGGATATTATTGTGCCTCCCACAATGGTGGAACACCTCAATTTAATTGATATTTTCACAAAAAAAGTTATCAGACCATATTTAAAACATTACTAAGCTTGAGTTTTATTGGTTTCAGAGTGTGAAGTCATTATTTTATAAAAAATATGTTCTCCTGGAGAGAAAAAAAAGTTTGTTTACATCGTAAGAAAAAAGTGTTCCGAATTTGTGGATTTCCAGGGTAAATGTTTTTCGTAAAAAACATGATATAAAACGTAAAAATATACAGCCGGTCTATACATCAATCGAAAGATCGCAAGAAAAGCTTTCAAATGAAGGTAAAAGCAAATCATTATGTTCAATTATCGATTTTTCATGATTTGTTGAACACTGGCCGATCTGTAAACTGTTCCGAATATGAGGGATGACTGTACATAGTGATTTTGATTTAGAAGAATTTATCGTGGAAAACGTGAATTTTGCTAGTGGATCAACCAAAAACGTGTACGAGAATCCATACAATGTTCCATAAAATAAACCGTCTAAAATTCTAAAACACCGCAAAAATCAAATTTTAATTGGAGGGGATGGGGGTCTTCAAAGAGAGGTGGATTTAAACTCAAGAAAAAGAGGAGGGAGATTGAACGTAAATCAGAAACTTTAACATAGCATAAACCGCCATTCCGTGCATCAAATAGACAGAGCAAGAATATTAAAATTCACCACTTTAATGCATGTGGCCTCAAATATATGAAAAAATCGAAAATTAAACTTTTTTTTTGGAAAAATATCAAAATTCATTTGTTTTCATTATACTAAGTACAAACAGCACAAAAAAGTCACAAAAAAGCAAAAAAATATTTTTGGCCGCTCGCTTATATGGAAATACCCCATAGTGCATTACTAGTACCAACCACTAGTGTCTTCGTTTTTTTTCAACAAGGACTTCGCCGCCCTGGGCTCCTAAGTGTATGAAAGTATGGCACGGAGCGACGGCGCCGAATACCCATATTTACACAAAGAATTTTAGAGCGCCCGCCGTGGGAATCGAACCGGCGACCTCTGGATTGTGAGTCCAGTGCGCGGTCCGCAGCATTACAACTGGCATTAAATGACCATTTACGACCTAGAAAATGTGCTTCTAAGCATTTGATGTTTAAGCCAAATTTTTCAAAACATATGCCTAAAGGATAAAGGACATAATCAAAAGTTCTCTGGTAAATTGAATGACTTTTCTCACAAGCAAAAGCAGCTTTCCGGAAGTCTGATACAATTTGTGAAATTTTGCCAACCGTGGACCAAGCACTCCTCGGAAAAGCAGTTCACGTTAGCCATTAGCCAGTGCTTCTCCCTATTAACCCCAAGCCTTCTGTAATTGATTGTACTGCACTTGAGACGAAACAGCAGTAAGAAAGTCTTCCTGAATGTTCGATGCATCAACCACATCGATTAAAACTTTCAAAACTAACACTCATTGCAGAATATATCAGTTGGCATCCAGGAGATCGACGAAAAAAAAGCAAGAATAACATCAAAGTGTCACACTCACACATGAAACGCAACAGGAGAAAAAAAAGGAGGCCCACCACCAAGAGTGTGGAGCAGCTGTTCTTTTTTTCCCCAGCCTTGACGTCGATAAAGCAGTTTATTTTTGTTCGAGCTTCAGTGAGGCATTAAATCGGTATCACTGTGCGCCACTTGAAATATTTCTAAAGGAAAAAGTGCTGATTTAATGTTTTGAAGCATTATTTGCTAATATTAAATGCAAATATAATGCTGATTTAATGCCACTATTTAGTGCCTCGCGGTTACTTGGGTTTAGTGTTCATAGATAATCCCCAAACCATTTCTTATTATAATAGGGACGTGGCGTTACATCGTGCTGCCACCTGGTTTTTTTAAGTGCAAGAGTGGAAAAGTGCTGAGTCATCGTCTAAAAATAGACGGCGTCCTATCTCGCCCAGCAAAAAGAAGTCGATAAACTAGTCGGTTTCGATGCGAAAAAGTGGAAAACGTGGTCTAAAAATAGCGACGCCATCCCCCTATTTATAAATTAAACACAACCGAATACCCCATTGTCTGGCCCAGTGGTGTAGGGGTAAGTGGTTGTCTCTCACCCAGTCGGCCTGGGTTTGATCCCAGAAGGTCCCGGTGGCATTTTTCGAGACGAGATTTGTCTGATTGATCACCCCTTCCGTCGGATGGGAAGTAAATGTTGGCCCCGGACTAACCTGAAAAGGTTAGGTCGTTAGCTCAGTCCAGGTGTAGGAGTCGTCTCCCTGGGTCCTGTCTCGGTGGAGTCGCTGGTGGCATTTGGACTAACAATCAAAAGGTCGTCATATTTTTTATTGATAATCACGCAACAAGTCAGAAAGTTTACTTCAAGAAAAACAATGTAATTGTGCCAATGCCGAAGTGTAAGCAGTCTATCCTGCTCGGTCTCATCGTAAACATTAACTGACGTGAGCAGGATAGACTCTTTGTTTACACATCGACATTGGCCCATTTACTTTACTTAAAAATTGTACTTAGCTTAGGAATTTGAATCAATGGAAATGAATCTGATCTTCTACAATGGAAAAGTAATCAAATTAGCATCTTGACTTGGAAAATTTTAAAATCTACGGTAGAGGAAATATACCCATTTTAATCAGTCTAAGCCGTTCGACCAATTCTCATCACTTTTGCCGTTTTCCTTTGTTAAATCAACATTTTCAGATGTATCAGCAATGGAGAGTTGCTTGCTCACTTTTATTTGAGCTATTTATTACTTTGGAACAGTCAAAAACACATTATGAAAGCTGCAATCCATGATCAAAGTGCTGATAGGCCGATAATAGAAATAGGCTGAAAAAGGGTATAGTTCCCCTAAGTCGATTTTTCCATATAGAAGGTAAACAAACAACTGTTTAGCAACGTGTAACATCCCAGCAAGTTTTCTATGTTGATTGTAGATAACAGCACTAAGTTACGTACTTTTTCTTCACAACTTATCTAATTACGCAACTTAGTAAACTGCCCATGTTCGCATAAATGTCCCATATGTAAAAACAAGCAAGCTGAGAAAAACGCATTTAAAGTTTGTAAGGTTACGTGTCAAGTTTTCAAAAAAACTGGATTTTCTCCTGATTTCTAGAACGAAGTACTGGATGTTATAGGCTCTTTTGAAAGAGCACACAATTTTGAACCAAACTGCATCAATATCTTGAAATTGATGAAAATGCATATGGGACATTTATGCGATCAGGGGCAGTAAAGTGATTGTAGATTGTAGATTTTGATCAAACGCGGTAGATTTTCTTGAAATATTTTTTAAAATTTAGCAGAGCATCTACCGCGATCACACAAAAAACTTTGATAGAAAAATATTAACCGCGATCTACGGCGAACAATTTTTTACAACGCCAACGAATTATTTCAAATAGGCCGCGGTAGATCAAAATCCGTTTAACAATACGGCTTTGGTGACGATTTCGGTGGCAATCTCGGTTTGTTTTGAACCTTCAATTGCGAGTTCACCGTACAGTTGTTTGAACCCATCTTGAACATTTGTCAAACCAAATAGTATCTGAAAAAAGTCCTTTTTTGACGCGGGTGAGAAAATTATGACAGAAGTTCAAACAAAATACGGTTAGAAATAAGAAGGAAGGAAGGAGAGAATAGCTTTAAATGGGAATTCCACAATTTCGTGATAATTTTTTTAAAGATTAAATCCAATGCTTAAAAGGAAAGTAATTTAGGTATATGATATTTAAAAAAAGTACTTTTGTTTTACGAAATTCGGAATATCTAATGATACGTGTCTTTAAATTATTATCTGTTAGCAATCAATCTGCTTACAATTTAAATTTTGAAATTTTTTTTTGGGGTTTTGGTGAAACATATTTAAAAATATATTAAAGATTTCTGTAAATTGCGGATGGACTCGATATCAAACAAAGTTGTAAAAAAAGGATTAAGTGTTTGTCACACAAAACCTGACGGTTGCAGCACCAATGGTTTTTAAATCTTTAGATCTATCCAGGGTTTTAAGCGAAGATGGCGTTTGAATGGTGAACGTCCGAAATGTCAAAATCACGCAGTGGTACCAATATTCCGAAAAAAGCGGTGTACGCACATCGGAAGGAACCGGTCAAGAAAAAATCAAATGGGCAGCAGCGGCAGCGCAAGCAAGTCAGAGAGGGTGAAGAAAAGCCCCAGGAAATCGCTCCCTCTCCTTTGTTCTGCTGTTCGTAAAGCTGTTTCTTGACCCCTTTCCTTCCGATCTGCATACTAGCATAAAAGTGTGCCATGGCATGACAGCCACATTTGTTTTCTAATGTTGGTGCTACTGCGCGATTTTGACATTTTGAATGTTCGCCATTCGAACGCCATCTTCGCTTAAAACCAGGATTTATTGAGTAGGGAGAGTGCCTTATTGTCCGACAATTAAATGTTAAATTCAAATGCAGTTTCTTTAGCGAATTATCTTTTACGCCGTGACATCATTTGACAGCTCGCGTGCACTGTTTACATGGTCTTCCTCAATTATCGACGATTTTACCTGAACAAAATCGTCGATCACATCGAATTGTAAACAACTAAGGCAAGCGGAGAGGATGTCGAGCCGCTGTCAGTGCGAGCCACTTCCATACGCTTGCGGTTGTGAGAACAGAAAGGAGAACTCGAGAGATAGCGTGAAAAATGAGACAGAAGATTCTCTCCGTTTGACCCAGGTAAACAATACACTCCTTTCTAACCTCAATACCAAAAGAAGCTTGATAACTGGTCCCCGCCAAAAAACAATAACTAATCAAAATTATGGAGTGGTTAGGGTTGCAAAAAGCATGCTAAACAAAAAATATACTTTTTTGCAATTCCGTCGTGAAACTACTAACTTTTCCTGTCATTCTTGAACGACGAAATAGCCTACTTTTCTGTACCAATAATAACAGAATCGAATAGCAACACTTTTCAAAATAAATGCTGAAAAGTTCTACTTTTCAGCACTGAAATTGGTGCTGAAAAGTTGAACTTTTCAGCACTTGTTTCGAAAAGTAACACTTTTCAACATTTTTTTGATTCAAACGATTTATTGACAAAATACATGAAAATTTGACATAAAATTTCACTCAATGGGTGTTTTTCGGAATTGCAAAAAATGTTGTATGGAACTCGTTGCAAAACTTGATTTTTTCAGCACTCTTCGTATTTATCCAACTCGGTGAACCTCGTTGGATAAATGTACGACTCGTGCTGAAAAAAACCTCTTTTTGCAACTTGTTGCATAAACTACTATTTTAGGTTCTTTCGAAATTTTAGGTTACACTAATCCCCCGAAGGTTTGACACGTTTCAGTCTAAACAGTTTGACGAACTGTTAATTTTACAAGGCGCTCACGTACACTATCAAAACAAACGGTAGTGTGTGCGTGTGTTCAAATATTTTACACTGTTGTGTTATTTTTCAGCTCAGTTACCGAACAAGTACTGTAGCGCTTACTTGGACATTCGTAAGATAAATACACTCAAACCCCGATGGTTTGACACCAACTGTTGTCAAACGAACGGGGTCACATTTTTAGTTTGACACCCCTTTTACACGGGGTTCACACACACTATCAAACGTTTGTTTTGATAGTGTGCTTGAGCGCCGTGTAAAAGTGACAGTTCGTCACTTTTTAGTTTGACTTTAACCAACCAACGGGGTACAAACTAAAAAAGTGTCAAACGAAAAAGTGACCAACCACCGGGGGTTGAGTGTATTGTAGTGTATGCATCCGGAATGAATTTCCTTCTCACCTGCTCGTGGTTTCGGTAGCGAAAGGTTCTGCGTAGATATTACGCACTGGGGGAACACGCTTCGGAAGAGGCGGCGGTTCTGCACTATATCCACCCATAATGGTGTCGCAGTCATTGTATCTCATCGATTTCATCGTCATTTTGGGTTATTTGACTGCTTCACTTCTTAAATCAGTACATCGAACTCACTGGATGGACACTTCAGTCCAAACCACTTTTAATTCTTTAATTTACGCATGTTTTCCATGATTCACAGTTTTCACTCCCGGAATATAGCACAAAACTCTTAAAATAGTTGTTTCTTCGCTCACAGTTATGCTTGTAGTGCTATAACACCCGTTCTATAAATAGTATTTCACATGTCATAAATTTATTATTCGTTTTTTTTTCTTAGCTTCGTGAGCTTTGGTTTAGTTGGAACTCTCTTGTAAGTTTATCAAGTAAAATTTCACGGGCAATTTTCAATATGCTGTTCCTGGTGATACAATGTATAACGAGTAATTCAAATGATCTGTCCTCGGTCGATTTGCTCTTGTGACACTATTTGGTCCATAAAGATTATGATTCAATTAGTCTTGATTTCGCTTCATTAAATTTTGATTTCATTACTTATATCACACTGCCGGCACTCTCTTTCAACTTGATTCCGGTCGAGTGCAATGTTCTCGTCCGTACTTTTTGCTAGTGTGTGCATACTCTCAATTCAAATTTATTTCAATTTCAAAGTGAGTATCCAAGAGCACACTTATGAGCTTGAAACTTGAAGCAACGTTCAATTGAGCATGGCACGGTGAACTTAACTCTAAACAGCTGTTGCTAGGTATGACAAGAAATCCGAAGGATCTGAAGCTGATGGGTAACATGTAATTTATAGCACCTATTAATGCTTTGCAAAAACAAGATCAATTGAATCTTACTTAGATGAATTGCACTTTATCGTCTGAAGAACATGCTTGGTGTGGCATTCAAGTCAGTTTCCAAGCGGCTCCAATTTAAGATTGTCAAAAAATGATTGAAGAAACTTGACTTCGTTATACATTTTATCGACATTGGTACACATTGATTACGTGTTTGGAAAAGTAATACCAAACCAGAAAAAACGGGCAGAAACACACTTTAGTATAAAAAAGGATTTCAAAGCAATTGATATTGGGTTTTTCTCTCTCCCACGAATTGCACTTTTCTTTTTGATGTTTTCTTCTTGAACTACAGTTATTCTTTTTTTCTTGTGAAGATCCCTACTCTTTGTTGTTCCTTTATATCAATACAAGCTGAGCGAAGAAAGCACACACGAAAGGAAACTTTGCTGTAAGATTCCGGCTGAGCGTATTTTTTGGTGATGCTCTATCTACCTGTGAATGTTCAACCTTCGTGTGGATGTGGTTCTCGAAGAGATTGCTATATATGTATAACCTGACCGAACATGGCGGAGAAAATTGAAACAGATGAATTTTTGTTCCAAGTTTGCGCTCGCTCGCAGAAAGTCTACGTTATGTAAGATGAAAAATGCTGCAACATATCGAACGGTTTTTCCAATTATTTTTTCAAACGCACTTTTCACACATTCATTCAAACCAATAATCAAACTTTGGATGAACTATTTAAACTTGAATTAATTTAATTTTCACATCGATTATTCACTTATGTGCTACAGTCGAATCTTTTATAAAACACTTGCCCTATTTTAGGGGTTTCAATCAATTTTTTAATCCAGACTTTTCATGTAGTATGAATGCACTCTTCGGACATTTTGTGCTGCCATTGCTGTATATTCAACACTATTGATCTCTTTATGAAACACTCCACTAAGCTTTTCTTGATTCTCGACAGCCAACCAAATTCGCTTCAAACCCACCATTCACTTTATCTCTTTCAAATCACAAACCAGTAGCTCAGCTTACATGAGTTTTGCAAATTTAATTTGTCCAGATTTGGGACATGATATTATGACAAATTTCATTGCATGAAACTCCCTTTTTAAAGTAAAACCCTGTATCCGGCACGGGTACATCCGTAAGGATATCCAACGAACGCAGAACCCCAAATTAAACTGATGTAAAAGCCACAGAACAAGCTCAGGCTCCTCTCTTTTTCTTCTCGAAAGTGAAACGGCACCAATACCAAGCTGCTCTGTGTATAAGTATGAATTACCGAATTTTGTCATTCTACACACCAATACAAATATATATATTCAAAGATTTTAGTAGAGTAAAAAAAACTTTCTCTCTTCAATAACAGTCAATTCAACCGCTTTTATAAGTTTTATTCCAAGTACGTTTTTAAATATTCTATAATGATTAATAATTTAATACACATTCATTGAATGAAATGTTCATCTATTTATTGTCCATTAGTAGTTGTAAAATATCCTAACGTCCTAGTATAGATGTAGCATAAGGAAAGGCACAACTTCACTTCTCATCAAAATTCTCTTTCTCAGCAATTATTTGTATACAAATAAATTTCTCCCGCTCTCTCTCTCTCTCTTTTTCTCTCTGTTGTGCTCTCAATATTTTGACTGTCATGCGCTTTGTGTGAACGAAAAAAGATTCGAAATTCGAAATTCAACATGCGCATTATAGTGCAGCAAGTGGTTTGATCACTTTTGTTATTATTATATTCCGTTGCATTAAAGCAATTTTCTTGAAGCGCTCCGATTCAAAACATTTGCAACAGATGTTGAAGGTATACAATTGAAATACTTTAACTTTAATCAAAAATGCATAATGTGTTGTTAAGGATAATGCAATTATGTATCAGCAAAGTAATCCAAAGATATTCAAATTGCAAGTTTTTTTTTATGAGAAACCAAACTGTTTTGAAAAAGTTATACTATTAAACTGTGTCTATTATCTAGTATTTTTCAATTTAATATATTCGGTAAATATTATGTATATGTTTCATTAGGGTGTAAAATGGTTGTAGTCGTCTAATTTTAGTGAGCCAGCAATTTCTTTTGGGGCCTTGAATAACTCCCCAAAGTATGGGAACGATTGGTTTAGTCCTCACTTTGCGCAAAGCGATTCAATTATCTAGGGCACGTTAACCATTAGTGGACCCCTTTCCTATAGTGGACCCTCTGAAGCGTTTTTGATGAAAAATTCAATAAAATCACAATTTCAAGCGTGTTGTTGTCTACAAATCTTTTATTTGGCATGTTCAGCATCATTTAAAACAATGTTGACTGACATTGAATCGTCCTTTTCACCAAAATAAGTGTTTTGAGTTCGACATCTGAAATCAACCATGGCCACTAGCATTTTCACAACAAAACAGCATTTATATTTTATCATTGAATTAACTATCCAAATATTTTTGACTGATCATTTAACTTCAGTAAGTCGAAATAATGTAAGTTTAAGGAACTTTACTAAAATAAAGCGAAGAACTGCTCATTTTCGAGCAAAAATTAGGGGGGTCCAATATAGGACAACGAAAATCCAAACATTTCCAAAAGTGGACCCCTGTAAATTTAACCTTCAAAAATGAAGAAAACGTTGTATTTAAGCAAAAGTTTGTCTTAAACATACAATAAATGCTTGTTGTAATCAACCTAAACGCATATTTTTCAATTATGAGTATAAATATAGCTGTTTTCATGTTAAAAGTACCAACAATTCTGAAGCCGTAAGAATTTAAAATTTATCGAAACTATAGTTAATTGTACTTAACTGAAGCATCATAAATGTAGTTTGAAATGATATTTTATAATAATAAATCAATAACAAAACATTTTTTTAAATAACAGCAACTGTAAAGCAACTGTATTGTTTAGTTTCGGTCCACCATTTATGTAATAAATATGGAAAAATTTGAATCAAAAAAACAGTAGTACAGTAGTTTTTGAAAAGTTTTCTCTGATCTTTTACGGAAATAAATGTGTTTAAATGTCTGTTAGATTTTTCCGTTGTTTAAAGCCAAATTTGTTAACAAAACATATTTTCTTATGATGAAAAGTGAGCAAAATCCATCTTTTATTCGTTATATCTATCATTAGACCTACACCATGCATCAAAACATCCAAAATCGTTTAAATTTGGTATAAAAATAACAGTTTGCCTATAGTGGACCCGGGTCCACAATCGGATTATGGACCCGGGTCCACTATAGGAAAAGGGGGTCCATAACAGGCAAAAAAACTTTTTTTTTCAAATGGCTATTTTTCTGCTCAAAAACGAATAACTGATGAAACAAATAGTAAAAATTGTTCAAAAGACTTCAGATTTCATTGTTTTGTACAGAGGGTTATGAAAAAGTGCTTAAAATATTAAAAAATTGTAAAAAATGTGTTTCGGCTCTACTAGGGGTCCACTAATGGTTAAAATACCAATGGTTAAAATACCAAAACCAGATTCATATTCGGATACTCTGGAACAGTGGTTCTCAACCTTTTTCGACCGATTCCCCCCTCGGCTGATATTCATGCCCAAATAACTCGCATAGGCATTTGGAAGGTGTTAGCTCTGCCGAGCTTCGGTGATCCATTTCTACGCTGGCTAGCCGAGCGCGAGGTACCTCCGCTGAATCGACAAGCCCCGCCCTAAAGAACGTTTGCATCAATTTGATCAAAACGTTATTCAGAACCTCCGGACCCTCATCAAATGGACAAAGATCCAGCGCGTATATAATTGTTAGCAGTAAGCAGTAGAGCAGTTCTCTACGGAATCGGTCTTTTTTCTTTAATTTTAATTTTTGTATTTTTTAATCCAGCTGAAACTTTTTTGGTGCCTTCGGTATGTCCAAAGAGGCCATTTTGCATCATTAGTTCGTTCATATAATTTTCCATACAAATATGGCAGCTTTCCATACAAAAATGATATGTGAACATTCAAAAATCTGTATCTTTTGAAGGAATTCTTTGATCGATTTGGTGTCTTCAGCAAAGTTGTAGGTATGGATATGGATTACAATGAAAAAAAAAAATGAAACACGGTAGAAAAATTATTTGTGATTTTTAATTTAACTTTTTGTCACTAAAATTTGATTTGCAAAAAAACACTATTTTTTTCTAGATTTTTTTATATGTTTTAGAGGACATCAAATGCCAACTTTTCAGAAATTTCCAGAATGGGCAAAAAATCTTTGACCGAGTTATGATTTTTTGAATCAATTCAGATTTTTTCAAAAAATCGAAATATTGGTCGCAACAACCTCCATTTTGCGATGTAAAATCGAATTTGCAATCAAAAAATACTTTAGTGAATTTTTGATAAAGTGCACCGTTTTCAAGTTATAACCATTTTTAGGTCACTTTTTGAAAACAGTCGCAGTTTTTCATTTTGTAAAATTAGTGCCCATGTTTACCCACCTTTGAAAGTAAAGCTGAGAAAATTCTCTATATTTTGCTTTATTGAGCTTTGTTAATACGACCCTTACCCAGTTAACTCAATCGAATTCTGAAACGGAATCTAATTAGAATCGTATACAAATTCCGTTTCAAACGCAACAACCGGTTCCGTGTTCGAACCGGTTGTTGCGTTTGAAACGGAATTTGTGTACGATTCTAATTAGATTCCGTTTCAGTATTCGGATTGATTTGACTGGGTAGTTGCTGTGATATTGCCATGCAAAGGTTATAAAACAGGAAAATTGATGTTTTCTAATGGTACGTTCGTTTGAAGAGCCGGTGCGGCACTGAGTGCCGCACTCGTCGAGTGCCAGTTTTGGTTCAAACGAATGGTCCAGTTTTGCTCTCAGTTTTTATGCTTGTGTGCGTGCGTGGTGTTTTGTTTTGGTTCAAAAAACGTCAGTCAAAATGCGATCGTTGCAAATTGAACGTACTTCCGCGCTGGTATTAATGGTGTATGTCGTATCCTGTCTCAGGAACGATCATTGGAACCCGGAAAGCGGTTCGTAAGAACCTGGAGCTTACTTATGGTTTGAGATGGCCGTTTTCTAATGAGCTTCAGGTTTACTAGCAAGAGTGACAGTTACCAACGAAATTCCATAAACCTGATGTTCTTCAAATATTCTTTAAATAATAAAATTAAAAATGAGTATTATAGAATTTAAAAATATATATATATTTTTAATGATTATACCAATTTAAAGAAATATATGTCATTAATAAATTTTGGAATTGAAAAAATTTCTATAATTTTATTAAATTTTTACACTGGAAGTTCATATTTTTGGTTAAAGTTAGATTTTTGGGATTTTTTTCAATACTGGAATTTAAGAACCTAAAAAAACGGGATTTCAGGAATGTTAGAAGCGAGGTTAAAAGTATTAGAAATTTTAAAATAGTTTAGATTTTTTTGTTATTTTCACAAATTTAAGTATTCGTGGAATATTTAGATTTTCTGAAATTCCTGAAACTTAAGAATTTTTGGAATTAGAAGATTACAGAAATTCTCAAAATTTATATATCCAGAAATACCCAAAATTATCAAATTTCAAAAATTGCTTAAATTCTAAAAAAAATCCTGAAATTCCGTAAGCATTTAAAGTTTATAAAAATAAACCATAATTTCAAATAATTGAAGAATACAGTAGAGCAATTCTCTACCAAACCCGGAAATGGATTTTATTTGTATTTTTTGATTTGGCTCAAACTTTGTGGGGGCCTTCCCTATGACCAAATAAGCTATTTTGCGTCATTGGTTCACCCATACAAGTCTCCATACAATTTTGGCTGCTGTCCATACAAAAATGGTATGTAAATATTCAAACAGCTGTAAGTTTTGAGTGAATTTTCTGATCAATTTGGTGTCTTCGGCAAAGTTGTAGGTATTGTTGAGGACTTTTGAGAAAAAAATAGGTACACGGAAAAAAAAATTTGCAGATTTTCCTATCAACTTTTTTTTTACTAAAACTCAATTTCCCAAAATACGTATTTTTTGATTTTCGAGATTTTTTGATATGTTTTAGGGGACAAAAATCCGCAACTTTTGAGCTATAGAGAAACATGGTCAAAAAATCTGCCGTCGAGTTATGAATTTATGAAAAAATAGTGATTTTTGGAAAAAATCTAAGTTTTATGCAAAAACAAGTTTGACAATATTTTTTAATGCAAAATTGAATTTGCAATCGAAAAGAACTTTACAGATTTTTTGATAAAGGGCTCCGTTTTCAAGATATAGCCACCGAAAGTTTGATTTTAGCGAAATATTTGCAGTTTTTCAAGTTTTAAAAATAGTGACCATTAGTGACCATTTCTAAAAATATTTTTTTTTTAAAGTTCAGAAAATTTGCTATAAAATTGTCTAAGAGGTATTGAAGATTTGATTTCTGGTTGCTGAGATAGAGCCGCTTTAAGAAAAAGAAACACGAAAATTGAAGTTTTTTAAGTCTCACCCAAACAGTCCACCATTTTCTAATGACGATATCTCAGCAACTAATGGTCTGATTTTCAATGTTAATACATGAAACATTCGTGAAATTTTCCGATCTTTTCGAAAAAAATATTTTGAATTTTTTTAAATCAAGACTAACATTTGAAAAGGGCCAAACATTGAATATTACGCCTATTTAAAATGCTAGTCTTGATTTAAAAAAATTCAAAGTATTTTTTTCGAAAAGATCGGAAAATTTCACGAATGTTTCATGTATTAACATTGAAAATCAGACCATTAGTTGCTGAGATATCGTCATTAGAAAATGGTGGGCTGTTTGGGTGAGACTTAGAAAACTTCAATTTTCGTGTTTCTTTTTCTTAAAGCGGCTCTATCTCAGCAACCCGAGGTCCAATCGTCAATGTCTCTTAGACAATTTTATAGCAAATTTTCTGAACTTTTCAAAAAAAATATTTTTAGAAATGGTCCTCATGGTCACTATTTCCAAAAATTGAAAAACTGCAAATATTTCCCTAAAATCAAACTTTCGGTGGCTATATCTTGAAAACGAAGCCCTTTATAAAAAAATCTGTAAAGTACTTTTCGATTGCAAATTCAATTTCACATTAAAAAATAATGTCAAACTTGTTTTTGCATGACACTTCGATTTTTTCCAAAAATCATTTTTTTTTTTCAAAAATTCATAACTCGGCGGCAGATTTTTTGACCATGTTTCTCTATGGCTCAAAAGGTGCGGATTTTTGTCCCCTAAAACATATCAAAAAATCTCGAAAATCAAAAAATACGTATTTTTGGAAATTGAGTTTTTGTGAAAAAAAAGTTGATAGAAAAATCTGCAAAAAAATTTTTCCGTGTACCTATTTTTTTCACAAAAGTCCTCAACAATACCTACAACTTTGCCGAAGACACCAAATTGATCAGAAAATTCACTCAAAACTTACAGCTGTTTGAATATTTACATATCATTTTTGTATGGACAGCAGCCATAATTGTATGGAGACTTGTATGCGTGAACCAATGACGCAAAATAGCTTATTTGTTCATAGGGAAGGCCCCCACAAAGTTTGAGCCAAATAAAAAAATACAAAAAATAAAAATGGTTGAAACCGGCCGATTTCGTAGAGAGTTGCTCAGTAGTTGTTCGGTAACTGGGCTGAGGACGTAGCCCAGTCACCGAATGTTGCTCGTTAACTGGGATGAACAAAAAATAACGAGGGGACCACCGATTTTTTTTTTTTTTTTTCAAATTAACTGTTCTTTATTGAAAATCCAAAATATACAATCTGTCCATAACCTCAAAGTATGTTTAGAAAATTACAAAATTGTGTTTTAACAAGTTTTTTGTTGTTCCATCGTGTATCTCGCAAAGATTGCTCAAATTTACCTAAACTTGGTGTACCATAATGCTTTAGGTTAAAACTTATTACCTCGCCTATTAGAAAAAGCGCTGCCTTCAATCTACCATCCTTACTAGCAATATCCGTTGCTAATATTTCTTCAGGATCATCGATCATAATTTTTAATTTTACATTGAGTACATTCTTTAGCCAAATCCAAACAATTACTGATCCTGTACAATATTTTATCCTATGCTCCGTAGTATCGATAGAATTACAAAAATCACAAATATTGTTTTCTACACCTCTAACGTTATTTCTAAACTGCTTAGATTTTGTACAAATGACGTCATTCATTACTAAGAAAAGAGCCTCTCTTGAATTTGATGTCAAAAAATTACTACTAATGTTTTCCCAAATAAGCTTCCAATCAAGATCAGGGTTTTCTTGAACCACTTTTGGTACAAATATTTTTTCTGATTGTAGAAATCTATAAATTGACTTAGTTGTTATTAAATCTTGAAATAGAGCAATACGCGAAACTTCGCACAGCCATTCTCGTGTTGCTTTTGTTAGAGAAGTATTTTGACATTGTGCCATCATGAAACGGTCCATAGGGTCATCAGCATCAGGATAAGAGAACAAAATATTTTTTATAAATAAAGCTTTCGATTTCAAATCTACATCTACTAATCCTAAACCTCCATCACTTACATCTAAGAACATCTGATTACGGGTTACTGTAAAAAAATGGTTATTCCATAGAAACATCGAACAACTTGAATATATTTGAGCAATATGCACTTTATTTGGCGGAAAAACTTGAGCCAAATACCAAATCTTTGAAAGTATAAATGTATTTAATATCCAAATTTTTTGTATCAAATTCAAATGACGCGAAGAATGCAATTTTAAACAATGTTTTAATTTTTGTATAACAGAATCATAATTTAATTTAACAGTTCGAGAAAAAGAATTTTCAAAATAAACTCCTAGTATTTTTAATGCGTCCTTTTCCGGGATTAAATGCGGACCGGAGACACAGTTATTTAACCGCATAAAGTGCGATTTGTTAACGTTCAGTTTTATTTTAGAGTATATACTAAAATAATTGATCATCTCCAGTACCGTATCGAACTCATGATCATTGAGAATGAAAATGTTGAGATCATCTGCATATGCTATTACCTTAATAAAGGTATCAGCAATGAAACAACCTCTAACATTATCACTAATCAAACGTATCAATGGCTCGATGTACAATACGAAAAGGGCCATACTTAATGGACAACCTTGACGTACGGATGATTTAATTTCGATGGAGTCGGTTAAAAAACCATTAAATAGTATTTTCGATGTCGCTTCTTTGTATAAATTTTTTAAACAGTTGATGAATGGTTCCGGAAAATCAAATTTCTTTAGCACGTCCCACAAGAAAGAATGGTTTACTTTATCAAAAGCTTTTTCTAAATCCAAACTTAGCAAAAGTCCTTTAAACCTTTTGGTTTGTCCTGCACGAATTATGATGTTACGAAGAGTTTTAAGATTATCAACGCATGATTTATCTATGTTACATGCAGTTTGACCGGGCCCAATTATCTTTTTCAACAATGGTTTTAAACGATTTGCTAAAATTTTAGTAAAAAGCTTATAATCACTATTTAACAAGCTGATTGGACGCTTATTAGAAATTTCGTATTGGTCACAACCTTTTTTTGGAATCAAAGATATTATACCTTTTTTGAAATCTCTAGATGGATTAACGCCATCTACAAGATAACTATTAAATAAAATAACTAAATCATCTAATAAAATATCTGAAAAGTGAGAGTAAAATTCATATGTAAGACCATCTGGCCCTGGCGTTTTCTTTTTAGCGACTTCTTTGAGAACAAAAATTAATTCATCTTTATCAATCGGTTTAGAAAGACTCATTTGATCTTGGACTGAAAGTTTTTTGTGAACATGACTGAGAACATTATCATTATTTTCACAGCAAAAAAGGTAGTAAAATGCCTGCATGTAAAAAGGGGTTGTGTAATTATTTTTGTGTAATATTAAGCAGTTTGCATTGAACCCCTCTGCTCAATTTTCCTAACACCATTTACACCCAAAATGTGTAATATTAAACACATTTCTGTTCAATATTACTTTCCCGTGTTGTTTGCGAAGCAGCTGTCAAAATGTCAAAACAGTCGAGAACGCAAAAGATTTTAGTCAAAACATCTAAATGATGCATTAAATTATTTTTTGAAAAACGATCGCTAGAGAGGCCAATATTCAATCTCGGAACGGACCGGAACGGGAATGTTCACCCTGGTGTACAGGTAAGTGTTTTCACTGCTTAAAGGACCTCCGTTGTTTTGAAACTTTCCAGCCATCTCATCAGTGTAAAATGTTTTTTTTCAGTCCTCGGGCGCCTCCTAGAACTATCCTGTCGTCGTCATCTTCGTTGCATTAAATGCCGAAGTCTTTCCGGATGGGTGCCGTGCGGGTGGCATCACAGGTTCCGGCCACAGGTAAGTTGGTTTGTAGCAAGGATTGACATTTTGCAAATGAATTGTTTTTTACTACAGGGTCTTCTGCTGAGTGGCCATTAAGACAGATCGGTGACATTCTGATCGAGAGCATATCACCAATCGAAGCAAACCATTTGGTAGAGCGTGCCGAAAAAAAAGAACAACACGGCGGAGAAATTCACGATTCGGGAAATAAGTTCCGCCCAACGTCAGAACTAAGGCTGGGCTAGCGGAAACACTTCGTTTTACTTGCGATTTTGCTACGAACCGTACTACAAGAGCCACCACCTGAAGCGAAAATATCCACCGATCAGTTGCACCAGCTGCAGAAGCTGATAACCGCAAGCGGGCCGATTGATTTGACCAAGATTTACAAGACGGGCCTGTTCCAGATTCGGCCGGACTAGTTGCATCACGGTGTCTAGCTGACGGAAGAGGAGCAGATAAGTTCCGATCTAAGCTCAACATCATAGTCCAGCATGCGCCGGAACTGGTCATTGCGACCATCGATCGCAACAGTGGTGTCATCCGGACCGCCTATTACGATTCGCACAGTTTGTTTGCGGTGGTGAATCCCCGCAAGTGGTTCAAAACGAGCGTTCCGATTCCGAGGAGGATGTGCCACCGCAGGTGATCGATCGCGATTACTATACGGACACGAAGAATAGGGGTTATCTTGCGGATCCGGAGTAAATGAGTAAGGACAGGCTGGTGCTGGGGCAAAAGCACGGCCAAGAGCTGGCTAAGATTGATGAAGATCGGGAACGCTTGTTCTGTACCGGGAATCAACGCCTGTTGCCGAGGACATTAACCGGTTCGCAAAAGCCAGCTCGCCGTTCGTGGACAAACACAACTCGACATTCTAAATCCGCACGGGAGGCGGTTCGAACCGGATGTTTGCCGGGGCTGTCGCTTCCATCGATCCCATGATGTCCACGGTGGGACTAGCAATCGCGCTCGTTCGACACACTCTTAGGAAGGTCCATCAGCTGCCAGTGGCGAATGATCCCGCCCCAGATTTGAACCAGTAGGACGACCTGCCGCAACACATCGTGTACACTAGTCCAAAATATATGAAAGTTAACGGTTTCCTGCTGAACACTGCCGGACTGTCTCCGTTGGGACCACATCAGGAAAATTAAACTTCGATCATTTTGAACCAACGCGCACTGGAAACAGAACGCCGGCGTTGTGTGACTTCTAGGAGAATCCCCAGCTTACTATTTCGGTGGTTCCGTTGGGTACAGGTTCTTCAACGACGACAACGCTCCCCCGGTCACGTTTGGTCCAGCGAACCGCTCGCCGCCAGCAAACACAACACATCCTCCAGAAGGCCTGGCAGGCTGGGAACGACGCAAGCGGACGCATCTGCTGCAGCGAACCGACAAACTGCTCCAAGAGCTGCGCAACCTGGACAACCAAAAGTGTCGCGAAATGCACAAAAACCGTAATTTATGTGGCCAATGGGCAAGAAGACAAGAACAGCATCCTGATGAATTCTTGCGGCAGCATCACGTACGAGATGTTTGTATCGCTAGGTTGGGAGGTCGAGCTGATGTCGTACAACGGGCGGTTGTCCGCGGTAGGGTGGTGGCTAAATTGCACCGTACTTACACCACTTCGACAAGCGGATTATAGATCTTTGTTTTACTTTCCAGTTACGTGGAGCACATCTTCGAGGAGTTTACGGCCCGCATTTTCAGACCCACAGCCCTGCCGGATCTACGACCGGAAGTGTCCCGCTGGCGGCCGCACTCATCGATCATCACAGCCGGAAATCCTCTAAGAGTGAGTTTTTTTGTGAATTGATATCTCAATCAGCACAAAATATACTTTTAAGCAGTCGAGAAAGAATCCAGTTCCGATAGCAGTAGATAATAACGACCAGCAACCTTGGCTGCAGCTAGTTTTTGATCGCCACCGGAATAGACAAACAAGTGACTTGCCATAAATCAGATTTAAAAAAAAACTTTGTTTATGTTTAGATTGACATTTCTAGCAGAATGACCAATTCGATATCTATCCCTGAGCTCAAAATGGGCATTGTGTAATATTACACGATTTTTTGAGTACATTCATAGATGTAATTTTAAGTGATTTTTTTCACAAAGGTGATGTGCATGCTTTTGCATGCGATTTTACCATCGGATTTTTTGCTGTGAATTGATCACTGTTATCAGCTGCAAAAATTGAATTGAAATGTGAAGTAATAAATTGTTTTAATCTGCAATGTTCATTCGTAATCTCGCCGTTAATTCTAAGCTTAAAACTATAATTTTCAGTTTGATTCTTAATTCTAGATGAAATTTGAAATAAACTAAGTCGTTCATCAGTTAAAATAGATCCAGAACTTGTTTTTAAACTTAAATTATTTAATCTATTTTGTTCAATTTCTAATAATTTTGATCTAACTAAGCATAATTCATTATATACATTTTGTCCGACGGATTGTTTTTCAATTATTTCATTTAAACAAGTGTAAAAAAAGTTTTTTTCTCTATGTATTTGCTGATTAAAAAAGAAAACTTTGACTTTTGAAGTATTTCATTATTCTAGATTTCGTTGAATCGTTCCACCAAAAATTAAAATTATTTATGTACATGTTTTGCTTTTTCCAATTCCCAAACAAAGTTTTGAAATCAGCTGTAATCTCTTCATTCATAATTAAACTAGGATTTATTTTCCAATAACCTCTACCTCGTGTTTGTAAAGGAATATTATCTGGAACTTTATATTTCAAAATTACTGCGTGGTGATCAGAAAATGCCACAGCAGAAGTATTGATCGATCTAACATTATTTATTAATTCTAAAGGTGCATAAAACCGATCAAGTCTCGATTTAGAATCACCCTTATAAAAGTGAAATTAGTTTTTGATTAATTTTATGTTCTATGTCATGTAAATTCAAAGATGTTACTAATTTTTGCAATCCAGAGCAGATGTTTTTGTTTGAACTGTTCGAGTCAGATGGTAACAGGATGCAATTAAAATCGCCCACAATGATGTTCTTTTTGTAAACGATAGATGAGGGATTATATCAAAAGTAAAAAAAGAGTTCCGTTCATTACGATAATTGGACCCAGAAGGTGCGTAGACATTAATAAAATTAATATCATCGATTAAAATAGAAGATAACCGACCATTCGGATTGATGAGAACATTGTCAAAATTTATATTTTTCCTAACGAGGATGGCTGTGCTTTTGTTATCAGTGCTAATGTTTACGATCGCTGTGTGAGAAAGAAATCCGAAATCTTCAAAGGCAACTTCTTGTAAGAAAACAATATCGATATCTGAATTCCAAATAAAATCTTTCAAGAGAGACTTTTTTAGCAAAGAATTGATTGCGTTAATATTGATGGTACATATACTACGAAGAAACATTCTCCTACACTACTACCTACTCCGCGAGACAACGCGTGCTTGGTTGAGGTTATGGACGCTTACTTGCTGGTTTCAACAACGACCGCGTGGAGATCGTTGAGAGAGGTTTTGACTGATCTTTTTTACCTTTTTTGGATTTTTTGTTTTTCTTTTCTCCGCTGACTTCCTTGAACGGAAGCTGTCCGGTGCTGTCCTCTGGTCCCTCGCTGCTGTTGGCCTCTGGATCCGATGACGGCTCCGCCGGGCGTTTAACACCCAGTAGACCCCCCCCCCCTTTCCCAGTACCCGCACCCCGGTTGTGGTCCCCAATACCCCCCTCATCCCCGGTACCCGAACCCACACCCTGATGGCCCCCCTCATCCCCAGTGTCCATGTTCTCCAACTCCTGCTGCTGGTTAGTTTCCGCACTTACTTGTGGCTCTTCGATGACTGCTGGTGTACCTGTTGCTTCCGTCGGCGGAGTCGCCGGGCCGGACAAACCTTGTCCTCCTGCCGGTGGGCTGGTCGCCGATTTGTCTCTTTCAGCGCTTGGGACTGGTTCCTGAACTGCTTTCACGAGTCGTTCCATGACGGGTGTCATCGGCGGCACGCTAAGGTACGGTGCGTTAACAGGCCTCCCCTGGGCGGTCACGGTGCTATAGGACCGTGATCCGCCGCTGCCTGACGAACTGTTGGCCAGTTTGGGACAATTCGATTTCACATGTCCCTCCTGCTTGCAAAAGAAGCATCGATTCTTGAGTCCGTCGTAGTATATCCTGGCCCGGAAGTGTCCGATGAACAGGCCGGCCGGGATCTCCTTCGCAATCTCCATATGCACGCCACGGACGCCATTGAAGATGTTGAGGTTACATTCGGGCGAGTAACGCTCTCGCACGTGTTGACGGATGGTGCCAAACTGCCCGAGAACTTGCGCGATGGTCTTGTCGTCTATTTCCGGCGGCAAATTGAAAATGCGTACGTAGCGGAAGATTCGACTGGCCACCACGAGGGTAACAGGTGACCTTGAATCGTCGTCGTACCTGAACATGTACAGCTCCTCGAGCCTACCACAGTACTCGGTAAAGGTTGGTTCATCCATGAGTTTGATGTAGAACGAACCATCATTCTCGTCTTTGTAGACGGAATGTAGATCGGCCGCTCCCAGTTCCAGAGTTCCGGTAACAAATTTCAGAACCTCGAGATTCGAGGGTATCTTCGAGCCTTGCTGGAAGCAGAGCTTCAGCGTGTTCTTTCGAACTCCGGTTTCCATGTCTTTATCTATTAAACAATAGATTCCGCTAATCCACCACACACTACTACTACGGCCGCGCCGCGCGCGAGAAATTTGCTTTTTTTTCGGGAGCGTTTGCCACTATCGACTGTTCGGCTCAACGTATCGTCCGAGAATCGATAGGGTGGTCCAAATCCGGACTTTTTTGGGGCTACCCCCTGAAATCAAAGATTGACCCATCACTAGGCTAAATTCCAAATTTGAGCTCATTCTGACCACGGGAACCCCTCCCTCCAATCGCTTAAAGTTTGTATGGGAAAAATCGTCAAAATGTATGGAGAAAAGCAACTGTTTTACTTTTTTACCTGTGGAAGGCGCCATAATCATCCGATTCTTACCATTTCTCAAATGTAGAACCTTCATTAAATTTAGAACAACTTTCCCGAAGACACCATATTTTAGGATTTTTCCCGCGAAGTTATTAGCGCCCAAACTGACCCTTTTGCGCGGCCAGCTGTAAGGGGATACCTAACAACGATGTTTATTTCCAATTCGTACACGCACGTGCTCTCTCTCAGGTTCAAACTCTCTCACGAGCTTGCTCGCCTGCCTGCCTGTTTACCTACAAGCGTGCGCTGTTTCTCTGCTTGGACTTTTGTCGTCGTCGTCGTTTTCGTTTGCTATACGCTGCGCTGCGTTTCTGGCATGTTTATTATAATTTTCAACTAAAATAGCTGGATTGTTTTGAGATATATTTAGCATATAATTTCTTGAATTTTGTCAAAAATAAAAAAAAACTGCGCTGAAAAAAAAGTTTAAAGAAAAGACAGCTTAGGCTCAATTAAAAAAATACAGCAAATGTCATGAGAACAGGGTTTGTTTGTTTTTCCAAGCACTACACGCAGTTTTTCGTATATGCTAAAGAAACATGACAATGATTCAATTATTTGAACAAATGTTGTTCCTTTAGGTAGTTTGCTTTAACAAAAATATACTTAGTACAAATCAAGGCAATTTTACAATTATTGCTGCAAAGTTTCATTCATACTCTAAAATTATTTTTATTCTTTCTTGAAATTTCTTTCTGTGTTCCTAGACCACCTGCCAGGGATGCCACATGATTTTTAAAATGTCTGTGAAAAAGTCTGTGTATGTCTGTGTCTTTGTCTAAAATTCAAATAAATCAATTTACAGTCATAGAAATCTATCAAAAAATGTGTTTTAAGCATTTGAAGACTAACAAAATAAGTTTCGATTGATATTTTAACAAAATAACAATTTAGTGAAGTTTTTAAAAAGTCTGTGTACCTCAAAAAATGTCTGACACGAGCTCAAATGTCTGTGAAACACAGACAAATCTGTGTATCTGGCATCCCTGCCACCTGCAACAAATATTGCAACTGTTTATCATTTTTTGTCAGTTTACCTGTAAATTTTTCGATTCAGGAAACATCTCTTTCTGCACAATCGTTAACTCAGATCTTGCAGTTGCGGCCTTCCTTTAAGATACTCATTTGGATTCAGTTTAAAAAAATCTAAGGAAAATTCCTTCCTTTTTTATCTACAAAAACTGCATGGTATTTCTTGTAACAAAAGCAGATAAATTAAAATCCAAAACGTTTGCAATTAGGTTTGGATAAGAAAAGATGACGATTCATGGATGAACTAATTCATCAAATTTGTATTCTCTCTCACACGCTCTTATAATATGATATCTTTTGTTGATCACATATTAAATAAAATTTTATATCTCAAAACAAACCTGGTATTTTAGTTCAAAATTATAATAAACATGTCAAGAACGCAGCGCAGCGGATAGCAAACGAAAACGACGACGACGACAAAAGTCCAAGCAGAGAAACAGCGCGCGCTTGTAGGTAAACAGGCAGGCAGGCAGGCGAGCAAGCTCGTGAGAGAGTTTGAACCTGAGAGAGAGCACGTGCGTGTACGAATTGGAAATAAACATCGTTGTTAGGTAGCCCTTACAGCTGGCCGCGCAAAAAGGGTCAGTTTTGGGCGCTAATAACTTCGCGGGAAAAAATCCTAAAAATATGGTGTCTTCGGGAAACTTGTTCTAAATTTAATGAAGGTTCTACATTTGAGAAATGGTAAGGATCGGATGATTATGGCGCCTTCCACAGGTAAAAAAGTAAAACAGTTGCTTTTCTCCATACATTTTGACGATTTTTCCCATACAAACTTTAAGCGATTGGAGGGAGGGGTTCCCGTGGTCAGAATGAGCTCAAATTTGGAATTTAGCCTAGTGATGGGTCAATCTTTGATTTCAGGGGGTAGCCCCAAAAAAGTCCGGATTTGGACCACCCTACCACCGATGCATAATATTTTCCAGATGAAATATAAAAATAAAAGTTACTCAAATTTATTTACAATGCTTACTTTTCATATTACTTTGATTGTAACTTGAAATTAAACAAAAGTTTGAAAAAAGTTTTTTTTATTTATTGAATATGATTTTTGCATCCATTAACCCCTCGGTCATTTTGGTTTGTTTAAGTTTTTTGACGATTGTCTGCTTTTTAACTGGGCTACGGCCCAGTTATCGAGCGCCCAGTAAAAAAGCAGCCCAGTTAAACAACGCCCAGTTACCGAACAACTACTGTATTTGAAAATGCTTACATATCTAAATTCCAAATTCTTTAAAATCACACATTTTTTTAATTTAAAAAATCCAAAAAAAATTGAAATTTCCTAAAGGTTTAAATTAATGAAGATTTTGAAATTCTAATCATTCATAAAACTCTTAAAATTCCAAAAACTACCTCAAAACAATCCAACAAAATACTTGAATATTGCTTGAATACATTAAATTACTAATATCCTAAAATTTAAGACATTTCTTAAATGCCTGAATAACCTAAAATTTCTGAATTCCCAAAAAAAAATTCTTAAAATTCTAAAAACTCCTAAAATTTCAGAAATTCTAGAAAAATCTTAAAATCCAGATTTTTTTATTAATAATTTCTAAATTTTCTTAAATCTTTTATAAGTCATGGAATATCAAAACTACATTAGAAAAAAAACTATAATATTCTGAAATTCTTTGATTCCAGAAATCTCTTAAATTCTATTATTCCCAAAAAGTACTGCTTAAAATTCCAAACATTTCGCTGGAGTTGTTTAATTTTTTTAATAAATATATATGAAAATATAAAATCACGCATTTTTTTAAATTAAAGAATTCCAGGGGTTCTAAGAGTTAATTTTATTTGAGGTATTTCTGTAATTTTACAAATTTATGATTGTTTTTTTTTTAAGATTTTCACATGTTTTTCTATTATTTAGGTATTTCTGGAATCATTGATTATATACAATACCTGGAATTTTGAATATTTCTGGAACATCGCGAATTATAAGAGTTGATAGAATTCCAGGATTTTTCTTAGATATTGTTGAATGCTTGGAATTTTTGGGAATATTAAGAACCTATAAAGTTTAAGGAAATTTGTTGAGTTTGAGAATTTTAGGAATTTCTGGAATCTTTGAATTTTAGAATATTTTTGAATTTTTGGAAGCCTAGGAATTTTAAGAAATCTAGACATTTTAGGAATTTAGATTATTTCATTTATGTACAGGAATTGTAATTGGCTTGGGAATTTGAATAATTTATGTTATTTTAGAATTTGAGAAATTTCTTTTTTTAATTCATTCAAGAAACTTTAGGATTTAGAAATAATCAAAAGCTTAAGGTTTTGTTTTTAATTCAAGGAATTTTAAGAGTTTAAATAATTTTGGATATTGTAAGAATTTTAAGAACCTACATAATTTTAGGATTTTTTTATAATGCTTGGAAATCATGGAATTTTAGGAATGTTAAGAAATTTTTTTTTTGAAATTTATGTTGAATTGTTTTTTTTTACAATTTCCTAATTTTTTTCGAATTATAAATGTTTTGTAATATATTATTTTAAAAAAATAATTTTTATAGTTCAATTATTTTGAAAAATTTCTTGATATCTTTAGAATTTCAGAAATAGAAATGGTTTTGGAAATTTTATTAATTTTATAAATATTAGGAGTTTTAGAACAATACGAAATTTCAGAGTTAGAACAATTATCATTTTTTTTATTTTAAATGTTCTAGGAAGTATAAGATTTTAAAATTTTTTTTTGAGTAAATTTGGATTTTTCGCGTTTTTGGAATTTGTAATTATTTGGATTTCCTTTTTATTATATTGTAGTTTCTGCAATGCATTTTTGCCTGAATTTTAAAATTAAAGATTTATTTGTAGCGACACATGGTACATATTGCCATCAGATACTATGGAAAACGTCCTGGACGGAACACTTCGCTCAATTAAGTTAAGACAAGGTCATTCCGTTAATCCAACTGCTTTGTCTCGGGACCACATTTGGCTGGTCCAACCCGACTATGTCCACGGCGGGAAATTCGACTTACTTATCGCAAAATATTTCAAGTATCCAGTCGAATATATTTTCTAAATTTTTTAAATGATCTCTAACATCAAACCATATAGTTCAGAAAATACACAAATAGTTTTTCTGATCTTATTGATTCACTGATTCGTTACCCGGGCGGAAAGTGAGTTGGTGGCGATAACTTGAAACTATCTTGGCTTGTTTATTTGCATCTTGTTGTAAACTCCTAGAGTTATGACGACTTTTGAAACCGACTGCGTATCATGGAAAGTATATTCCATGATCATACTGCATTATCTACAGTTGATATTGAGCTGTTAGTGGTAGTTTTTTTTTGACTTAGCAAAAATTTCGAAAATTTTATTTTTTCCAAAATTTTACCCGAACATCATGAAATGATTATTTTGACTTTATTTCAAATTTATGCTGGACTTAGAAAAAATAGCAGTCACTGATATAATTTTCAATTTCCGACACTTAGAATAATTTTCATGAGCTGATATTTTAAAGTTTGATTTTATTTATGCTGGACTTTGAAATTTTTGCGTATATTTTTTAATTCTTTACTTTTTACAGAAAAAGCATGTTTTTGGACTTATAAAATTTTCGGGAGTTTGGAAACATGATAAATTATTTTGATGTTTATTTTTGCTTTGAACCAAAATTTCGGAAAAATCGACGAAATTACAGGAAATTTTTGTCCGATTTTTACAAAAACATCAGTTTGTTCCTAAAATAATGTCCCTAACAAAACGTTTTCATTGAAATTTTGAAATTCGAAAGTTGGTTTTTAATAATTATTGATATACCCCCTACAAAAATCGTTCCGGCACTTAGAAAATTTACGGGATCCGTATCACGACAAGATTTTTGGTAGAATTTATTTGATTTTTTGGACTTAACAAAATTTTAGCTTTCGGCCAGTAAAATATTTTCAACACTTAAAAAATTTTCGAGAACAGGAAACTTAAAAAAAATTGGGACTTAGAAAATTTTTGGGAGTTTGGAAACATGACAAATTATTTTGATGTTTATTTTTGCTTTGAACCAAAATTTCGGAAAAATCGTCGAAATTACAGGAAAATTTTGTCCGATTTTTACAAAAACATCAGTTTGTTCCTAAAATAATGTCCCTAACAAAACCTCTTCATTGAAATTTTGAAATTCGAAAGTTGGTTTTTAATAATTATTGATATACCCCCTGCAAAAATCGTTCCGGCACTTAGAAAATTTACGGGATCCGTATCACGACAAGATTTTTGGTAGAATTTATTAGATTTTCAGGACTTTGCGAAATTTTTGCTCTCAGCCAGTTGAATATTTTTCAACATTTTGAAAAATTATTTTGATAAGAAACATTACCAGGCTTTTTGAAATTTTACTGTGGATTTTTGGACTTATGCAATTTTAGGAGTATTTTCGTAAACTTTTATTTTTAATTTAAAAAAAATGGAATATAGAGTCTTTGGATTTTTCGTGATTTGGAAAATTATTGTGACATTTTGGCAATTCAACGCTTTCTCCACAATTTTTAATGAGTTTTTAAAGTAAAATAATTTTTCAACTTTGAAAAATCTTGTTTTGATGTAAGTGCGTATACTCCTGCAATATTACTCATATTTGTGAAGAGGATGAGGGGGGGGGGGGGGGTTTCGAATTGTGGCGGGGTGCATTAAAAACCAATAAAATTATTTTTGGGATCAAAATCTACTTTATGAACTTGATATGATTTTTGGAAGATTTCAGTTGTTTGCTACTATAAACTCAACTTGATGTGGCATTGTTGGTCAAATAAACTCAACAAGATTTTCGCAGATACGCCTCGAACAATTTATGTTCGTGACCATGTTCGGTATTCTCTTAACCATACCCTGGGGTGAACTTTACTTGTTCGTGTTTTTACGAACATGGGTAGATTTTTCAAAGATGCAACTTTCTGCCCGGGTAGAATCGCCGCGAATATCCGTGATTATCAATTGATCTGGAACCTGGAGTGCCGCATGGCAATCGCAGCGGGATGGTTAAGCTTATTCACTACGAAGTTTTTTTTTTTGTATGGGAAACAGTGGACTTCGCTGTTATTTCAATGTAGAATTTTTCGATTTAAAACGTCGTTCAACAGTGCTTTAACAACGACTTTTTCCTGTAAATTTTACAATGAAAAATGCTGTTCAATAGTGAAATTTAATTTCAGTTAAGAATTAATAAAAAAAACAAGGCGTTTTACGCTGAAGTATATATTTTAAAGCAAATTATTTCACAACTTTATTATTAGCACTCGATTCAACTCTTCTGGTGGCCCTTGAATCCCAAGTCCAGCTACGGTCTGCCTCGTCCAGCACGGGAAAGGGAATACAAGACGTTTCTTTGACTATTTGAAGATTTGCTTGTCCAACTCACGAATCGGCGTCAGCACCAGTTCCAAAGGGTACTGCTTGCGACGGTTGAAGGACCGATTTGCTTGCGCTGCAAGTTGCGGAGGATATCGCGATCATTCATACCTCCGATCCAGGTACAAATCAAACTCGTCATCGTCCAGGGACTTCGTCGTAAACGTCATCCTGACCACGGGCGGCAGCCTTCTTTTCGGCCACCTGGTTCTTGGCGTTTTTTTGGAAGAATCTGGAATGTCGAAAGAAACTTCAAACATCCTACTAGCGAAGTAAAAAAATGGGACTCGCCTAAACATGTACCACTTGTCTCCGGTGCAGTGATCTATGGTGAGAGTGTGCTCCAGCAGCCCGTGCGATCCGCTTGGTACGCTTGGTACGTACTCGCCCATCCGCTGCACCACCACGATAATCTTCCGCATCGGCACCTGCCCGATACCCTCGCCCTCCTCCGTCTTGGGCTTCTTCGGGTCCTTCACCCAAAGGAAAAATATATCTCAAAATCTGCAACATTGGATTTGCTGCAGAAAATGTCATATTTTATAACATTTTTTGCAGCAAGTCCGTAGATCATTTTTGCCCGCGTGTAAAAATTTCAGCGATCTGCAGTTCTCACCAACACATATAAAGCTGGCCCGTCCCCGAGCAACACTCCAAAGAGAAGCATATGTTGGTGCTCTTTCACTCACTTTTCATCAAGCGTCCATGGCGCGGTGGTAGCGTGTCGGTTCAATAACCAAGAAGTTGGTGGTTCGATCCTCGTTCTGCTAAGTGTTTTTTTTTGTGAAATACAACCAAAAAGCCGTCGGTAATGTCGATAATTGTCGGTAACGGGCAAAAATGTCATACTCCTATATCGCAAAAAATGCATGAGGACAGATTTCATGCAGATTCTGATATACTTTCATGCCGCCATGCATCACAATCATGCGACTGCCAGTTGGGTGTTGAATGAGAATTGGTCGAAAAGTGTCCCAGCGAAAAGTCCAGTCGTCGTCAAGGGGCTGGAAACTCTAATATTACTTAAGAATACTGAGTATACTAACGATATTCCAGTATACTTGTTAGTATACTAACCGAAAAGCAATAAACTGTTAGTATATTAAGATACTCTCATTATATTGGTTAGTTTACTGGCGATATGTAAAGGAAATAAAAAGTATACTAACATATATTTTGATATACTGGTTAACATAATAATTATAGCTCTAAGAGTTTCCAACCCCTTGGTCGTCGTAATAGCTGAGCGGAAGAAAATACAGGAAAATATTTTAATGATTTATTATATTTTACATTCCGGATGGTCACAGAACCGGGAAAACCATTCCGGAAGGTCATCAAGCATCGTCACTCTTACGCAGGGGAAACCTTCAGAATGGCCACGGAATCGACAAACCCCATTCGGATGGCCAAAAATCATCCCCCCCTCTTGCGCAGGGAACCCTTTCCGGATGCTCACAGAACCGGCAAAACCCTTCCGGAAGGCCATGAGGCATCATCACTCTTGCGCAGAGGGATGAATTCGGGATGGCCACGGAACCGGCAAAACCATCCCGAAGTCCAAGAAGCATACTCCTTCTTGCTCGGGAAGCCTTATGGAACCGATTCCGTGGTCAATAAAACCGGAACCATGATAAATAAAATGATACTTACCGGAATTTTGATAACCGCAATCCAATTTGTCCAATTTTTCACCATTCACACGCGAACAAATCGAAAACAACAACAAAATCAGCTTCTCGTATCACGTTTTGAACGAACAGCTGATTTCGATGTTTTTTCATAACTTACATAACATAAATAATAAAATAAAAATAAAAACCGGAACTGACCTAGATTATCATTTTCTCGTGCCATGTGTCAGCAAGTGTGCGATCACGTCAATCTGTTCCTCGGGTGTCTTGCACTGCCTCAAGCGACCTCTGTATTCTCTGTAAATGGACCACAGCTCCGACTCGCTGTACAGCTTCGGTTCGCCTTGATCCGCCTTCGGGGTTGCTCCGGCGCCGGCGCCAGTATTATCTGGACTTCTTCCTGCGGGACGAGGATGTTTTTCCTTCGTCCCGACGGACGGCTCCGCTCCAGGTAGCGGAGGAAAATCCACCGCGGTCAACGTGGCTCCTGCCGGAGTCTGTTTGTCCTTCTTCCATGCTGGCGGCTTCGGCTTGGACGCCTGCTGCCTCGACTGGATGAACTGCGCACGTTTGGGACAGCTGCGGTCCAGACCCTCGTGAGATCCAGAGCAGTTGACACACTTCTTGGCTTCCGTTTCTTCTGCTTTGCACTTTTCCGTGCTGTGGGCACCCTCACAGCTGCTGCACCTGGGATTGAGATGGCAGTTACTGGTTCCGTGACCGAACTGCAAGCAGTTCTTGCACTGGGTCACGTGCGGTTCTTTGTTCCGGTAGGCCACCCACCGGACGACGACTGGTCCCACTTTCTTTACCTTGCTACTCAACTCCTTCAGACTGGTATGCCCCTTGGGGAAGAGCACGATGTAAGGCGTCTCATCGATGGCGGGAAGCTGCTACTTCCGCCTGATGGCGTTTACTGCAAAGACGTCCAGCTGATGTTCCGTCTTGAGCAGCTCCTTGACGTAATCCGGTTCCACGTTCGGGAGACCTCGCATTACTACCCGGTGTGGTATCGCACTGCGCTTTCCGTGCGTATAGAACTGCACCTTGTTCTTCTTCAGGTGAGCTTGCACCGTGTCGAAGTCGTCGCTCGAGAAGCACGTAATTTTGGTGCCGTACCGCGTCAGTTTGTGTTCCGGCTGGACATCACATGTCGACATCACCTTCGCAAGGCGGGCGAAACTCGTTTCTTTCACCACCAGTGGCGGCTGCTTCTTCTCCCGGCCGACTTGCCGGGTGCTGGTACCACGGGGGTGGTTTTTTCTGCTGCTGGGTTCGCATTGTTGTTGTTGTTGCTCTTCTCCGCTAGCGGGCTGAACTTGTTGTTGCTGAGCAGTTTCTCCACTTCCTGGCCATTGCCGTCGTTGATCTCCTACTTAGCCTTCTTGCGCCAAACCTTGATCACGGGACGAAATTCGCCCCCGTCCTCTCTTCCTCCTTCGGATTCTTCCACCTCCATGCCCGTCGCCGCCTGCGTTTTGGGTTGGAACCCGTCCGGTTTCTCCCACACACTTTTCTTCATGGCCGCGTTCCAGTAGAACGGCCTTCCATCCTCAGCCCTATGCTCCGTCCACTCACTCTCCGCCGTCGCGGCCGCCGCCATGGCCGTCGGCGAAAGTTAAAAAAAAAACACCGTCAAAAACGCGCTCAAAAGACACACGTCTGCTCTGAGCAAGCTGTCAAACTGGGATTCCGATTTCGATGTTTACAAACATCGTTTGTTGGTGTGCGAGAAACTCGCACGAAACTAGAAAAAAATCGAGTGCGGCACTCGCACTTTTAGTTCCAAGATGGAGACAAAACTCGTGCGGCACCAGCGCTAGTTTCTTCAAACAAACACTTTGACAGCTCTGAGTGCGGCACTCAGTGCGGAACTAGCCCTCAAACGAACGTACCATTAGGATCAGTGTGGGTCTGCTGCTTCAAGGTAGGCTTACTTAACCCTCTTAAGTCCATGGTTGCCATTAACCGACCGTTGTTTGTTGCAACTTTGCGTTTTTCTCGTTTTCTGTGGCATGCTCGAGTTTGCCATGATATCAGAATTCATACAACTTTCCGTTTGTTAAATTTTGATTAATTAGCAAACTGTTATGAATATATTTTAATTGATTTTAACTATGGCCACAATTATCTATTTTATTGATTTTTTTTAATATGTCATAAAAATCTCTTTTTATGATCTATTGTTTTATTAACATTTTTCTTAAAGTATTTAAGTTTACTGCTATAATAATTTGTATGTAAGAGTTGGTATGAATGAGCTTGTTATATATTAATCCAATTATTTTCCAGGTTTTTCAGATTAAGATCATAATAAAAATACGCGCGCCAAATCGATCAAAATCTTCGTAAAATTTCGTTAAATCAGTTGCGTCTTTTATTTATTAAGATTACATTGATTGTTTTGTGATTTGAAAAGCCCTTTCTATATCACCGTTGATCAGAAGGTACGGCGTCGGTAATTGTGGAATTATTTTTCAAATAATTTGTTAAATTTTCACGGTGGAAAACTCGTTTCTATAGAATCGTTTATCGCAAGCAATGCTTGAAAAGGGAGCTATCACTGAACGGGACTGCTCGGTATTTGATAGAACTTTCTGTCAGCGATCATTTCTCAAAACGATATTTGATCGCTGACACAACGCCTATCATGACCGTCATTGCTTGGCGACGGTCGATGAACGTAAACACGAAGACAAAACGAACGAAAAATGAGCACCACTCAAGCAGCCGCCCGAACGAGACAACGTGCTCTTTCTCTTTCTCTCGTTTTTGTCTCTCTCTTCCTAGTGTATGCTGCGTGGTGACAGAAATCATATGATTGCTATCATTGGAGAGATGATCGGAATCTCGGTAGAATGTCAAACGACCGCTCTCTTAGCGATTTTTCTCCTGGAGGGAAGTCAATGATTGTGTGAGTGACTTTGCGTAGCACTCATTCCTTTGTGTGTGAAACGAACGAAAGTAGAATGTAAAAATCAGGTTGTCGTGGTGAACGCGATTGGAGTGTTCTGTCAGCTATCACAAAGAATGTCGAAATTTCACAAGCCCTGATCGCAAGACACGCTGACATTAAGGATATACTATTAACGAGCTTTATTGAATTGTTTGATTCGATTGTAAGTAGCGGGACTTCGCGGTTAATCTGCAACGTGTTTTTGGAGCCTTTTAATTGATAATTTATTCTTCCTATATATTCCTATATTTTAGTCTTTTTTTTAGCATTGTTGATTGGAAGGCACGATTTTATGAAGAGTAAAGCGTTTTTTATTGACTATTTTTGAAATTTGCACGCGTTATCTAAATTGTACAATTAGTAAAAATATACTGATAAGTCCAGCCCATAGCACTACTGCTCGGTTGGCACGCGTTCGATTAAAAAAACTTTCTAAATAATCAATAATTTATCTTTCCGCAGCCGGCTGCCTAAGATTTAAAATTTTCAACCGATAAACAAAATGCTAATGGTCACATCACTGCCACTCGTGAATCCTGACCTCATACCCATCTACTAACCCCCTCAAAACTCATGTGATACTTTGTCGGAGAAGCAGTCGATTGGGCGGTCTCTATCACTCAAGTATCGGACTAACATTCCCATCCACTTCCCTGTGACTCTACCACTGGTCGTGGCTGGCGCCGGTATTGATCAGCATGATAGGGGCCTTTGAGAAGTTGCGAAGCGAGGAAAGATAGCACCCACTCATCTTCCACGGCTCGTGGATGTAACTTCTGGAGGTCCTGGTCAATAACGGAGTAGCAACTGCGGGTGGGCACCTATGCTTATGCTTATGCTTCATTTCGAAATCTTGGAAGACGATACAGCTGCTGTCCACATGCATCAGAAGTGTATGGTTTTGTTTTTGAAATTAAATGTACCAGAATTGAAAAAAAAATCATCAATTATTCCGATGAAACTGGCTCACAATATAAAAAATCGGTTTAATATGATCAATCTTTCAAACCGTAAGGCAGATTTTGGGGTTTTTGCTGAATGACACTATTTTGCTACCGGACATGGCAAAAGCTCTAGAACCCATAATAATTATTTCATCTACTACAGCCAGCTCTACATTTGTTCTCGCTTCAAATAAAAGAAGAAATAATGGAAATAATTTGATAAAGTGGAAGAAATGAGGAATGAGGAAAAATATAACAATAGATAAATAATGATAAATTTTTGAAAATTGTATTGTAAAAACTCTGTAGCATTTGCAAATAAATATTAAAAGCTTAAATTTTACTTAATACGGTTCAATGACACTGAGATCAAGAAAAACAGTGCATTAACAATTACGCAATTAATATTCCTTAAACAAAAAAATAGATTGTTCAAGGTATTGATTATCTCAAAATCGTATAAAATTATAAAAATAATTCATCTTACAGAACACCAGGTAGTAATTGATAAGGGAAACACCACTAGATCGTCGAAGCCTATAATCAGTAGTGCTGAAAGGATATTACGGTTCTGTTCAGCAACGGAGGGGCAACCATGGGTGATCTCCCATGCTCATTTTCATGCTCATGCTCTTACAGAACACCTGGTAATAATTATTGATCAGCACGACTGAGTGCTTCTAGCAGATGCGACGAGTGTAGCTGATGTAGGTAATCTCAAATACTTAAAACTTTAAAATTCGATATCTCTGGAACGAAACATATTCCTTTCTGTCGATAAGTGATTTTTATGCAAAATTGGCCGGGGAATACGATGGTGAGTTCAAATTTAAAAAATAAACAGGGCTGTTTTGAGATACGGTCATTTAAAGTTTTCATACAGGTAGAAAAAATATGTGAATCGAAATTTTGATCACGGAAATGGATTCTACGTCCAATTTCCTTCAAAATTGAGTCTAAGACCGACCCTCTAAGATTTGTGGTTTCTGAGTTATCATCGTTTGAAGATAGGGGTTTCGCTCAAAAATCGCCAAAAAGTCGATTTTTTGGGAGGGTACAAAATGGAGGGGGTGGTACGATTTGGATGAAATTCCGGATTTTTGCACGTTTTGATAGTCTCAACAGCTCTGCCAAATTTGAGCAGATCGGAGATGGTAATTTTCAAATGCTGTTCCGCTTCAGATGGAATGATCCATATGTGGCTTTGATTCTATAAATAGATCGACATGTCGCAACTGCTTTTGTCTGTGTTTTAATGCTCCGGCGATGAGTTTAAATATGGGGTGCATAAAGAACGAAAACAGGAGAAAGGGTAATGTTCATTTATCGAATCATTAACCAAAAATCTTAATTAAAGCAGGAACGTGCCGTTACCCATACTACAGAAGATTATCACAATACAATGTATACAATGTATATGTTTACGATAAAATTAAAATAGGGGAGAACTGAACGAGATATTACAGCTCGCAACTGTACTTTTGAATAAAGCGGCGACTTCAGATATTCGGATAGTTCCATGAATTCTACTAAACGAAAAAAAAACGATTTAAGTTACATATCGTTGGCGAAAGTACACTCAGAACCTATATCTAAAAAAGATTTTTGTTTCTAAACATAAATATCCAGAGTTATTTTTTATTGAAACAAAATCAGGGAATCAGTACATTTTTTCTCAGAGTTGACTTACAGATATGTATGAAAGCTTGTAGAAAACATTAAATAATTTCCTAATATTTTTTTATAATGTCAGTGCTTCTAGCTATCAGGATTCCCTAAGTCCTAGCTCTACCGGTTAGCAAAGGCAGTTATGTTTTTAGGCAGTTATTGTTTACCTTTTTGCCCTGATATACAGTGTGAACTTACAGGATATCATTTCAATAAAATTACAATTACAATTATTGTTCGGAAAGTAAAATTAAATTTAATACTTTCCCATAAATTTTCGTGACTGTTCTGTATTGTATTCTAAAATTATGTTTAAAAAACCTAAAAATTGCTATTTCCAATCAGCCAAATATGCAAAATTCACACTGCAAGATGTGCAAAGGCAAGTATTTAGCAAATGTTCATGAATGAAAGCTAAATTTAGTCATTCGGTGCATCTTTAACGTTGCTCCAACGTACCAAACATTGCTACAGAATGACTTCTTGTGGAAGTAAATTTCAACGAGTCCAATCCCACATTGACTGGGTAGCCCGCCGGCGGTTCGCTGGCGGACCGCCAAACCGCTCTGGCGATCCGCCAGCGTTTGATTTGGCAAACCACGAGCGACCCGCTGGTGGATAAAATATGCAACAATTTGGAGCACGATCAGTTTTTTATCGTGACGTTGGTCCACCAGCGACCCGCCTCGGGGTCGCCCAGGTTTGCCATGAAATGTTTCACCCGCCGTTCATCCGCCCCACATACGCCGTTTTGTATGGTTCAATCGCCCCTATAGGATGGTCTGCCAGTGGGTCGCCCTCGATACGCCTCCCATAGAAAGTTCATCCGCCCAAAAAGCACCAACCGCCTTGGCTCGCCCTCGACCCGCCTTTCGTATACGGTTCGTCTCACGGCTACGTCACGACTGTCATCCACATACAAGGCGAGTGAAGTCAAAATCGAACCAAGATCGAACCAAGTTTTTAGCGCGTAACGTTTGAAAAGGTCTGCTCATCGTTCATAACTTACAAAAACATAAAAACTTTTTTTAGTTGATTTATATATTATTATATTTTTTTCTTCAAAATGATTTACATTTAATCCCGGACTTGAACTTGGCGATCAGCATTTAATTCCATCGAAGACCTTATATTGGCATATCACACTTTTGGTGTTCAATGAAAAACTAGTTTAAAACATTTTCGATGGAAATTTGGTGAGTATTTTAAAAGCGCAATTTATTCTAAACCAACGGCCAGGAAAAGTCAAACGTAATTTAAGTTGTTCCAAGGAAATTGATAGATCTATTTCATTTTTAGGTTTACTGTATTATGATATATTGCTTGGATTTTCAAGTAAAACTTTGTAATATTTTGATATTAGAATTGTTAAATATAGGGAAATTTACGTAATATTTGTAATTATCTCAAACATATCTGCGAAAGATAGTGGATACTCACAAAAATAATTTGGACAAATAATTATGTATGGAAAAATAATAATTTCATACGACCTTTCAAAAACCACACGTGAACAATATTGACAGCGCCTCTGGTGCTGACTTCAGAAAACTGCAAGCGTGTCAGATCCTTGGTTCGTCTACCCCTATAAGCTGGTCCACCAGCGGGTCGCCCCCGATCCGCCCCTTATACACTCAACCCCCGGTGGTTGGTCACTTTTTCGTTTGACACTTTTTTAGTTTGTACCCCGTTGGTTGGTCAAAGTCAAACCAAAAAGTGACGAACTGTCACTTTTTACAAGGCGCATTCGTTATCCAGAAATGCAGCTGTTTGTAGATTCTTGTGTTCGGTTTTGATGAGAAAAAGTGGAAACATGATCTAAAAATAGTGACGCCTTCCCCCTATTGAGGTGTAATGAAGAAAAAACTAATGAAAAAAAAAACAAATAATATATTGATAACCTAATTTGTTGTTAAGATTTTTAATTTCCTGAAAATAAAAATAATTCTTGACGTGCGACAATCAAAATTATTTAAAATGTTCATGTATTATTGGTACTTATATATAAAAGCGCTAACAATTCTACTCTAATCTAATCGAACACAAGCGCAGCTAATCCGAAGAATGTATCCTGGAAGAACATTTGATTACAGGCAAAAACGTTGTTATGGTTTCGTTTGAGCAATCTGCCAAAATATATGGACTTTCGTAATTTGGCTCTCGTGGATCAAACTTACTTTTGCCCAAGTATTTAAAAACGTGGGTTTTATAGAAAACCTAGATGTCTGGGTATCAAAAGATCGGAAATTTAATGCCCTTTCCGATGCCACATAGGTTGACTTGTGAATTGTGGACCGGTTCGGATGCCGGCGGATTTTCTGACGACGTAATTCCGGGTTGGTACGAAATTCCAACGAAAATCTATTCTATCGATACAAAGACCCCAAAACGGTCTTATACCCACTCCATAATGTTTATTTAGCAATTTTATGGTAATATATTGACATTTAGCTAAATTAAAAGTTTGCAAAATTAAGTTTAGACAAGTTTTCAGAGTTATATAAACTTTTATACTAAGTAATTAGTAAACTTTTATTATTTATTTTTTATTTTTTATTTATTATTTATTATTATTTATTTTTTTAATGAGTCAAGGATGCCTATTTGGAGTTGGGAGACTGGATTTATGGTGATTTGTCAACAAATAACTTTATTTATGTTATTTTTTCGAAAGGTGTACAAACTTTTTTTGTGTGTGTGTGTGTGTGGTCCAATCCAATACCCGCTAACCGGTAGCGATATTATGGGAAAGCATAGTTTGTATCAGACTTTTGTGTATGCCGAATGCTGATACAACTTATCTCAGTCCCGGGTATTAGGTGGTGATAGCCCTCGCGCTGCTTCCAACGACCCGTTTCAGAATGACAGAGCTCCTTGCGGTCCAATTCCGAGGTCGCTGGGCATTGTTCGGCCCCGCCTAAACATAGAAGCAAGCATCTGAAGGAAACTCGATCTATATTTAGACTTCCAATCCCATCAGGCAAATCAGGGATCAGCGCGTATTTAATAATATGAGAAGAAGAGATAACATGTTTCAACACTACGGATCAATTCACTGCTAAAGCACAGACAAACAGACGTGAATCTCTTTTTCATTCGATCGCCAACTAAAACGGCCGATTCAAATTCAAATCGACGAAATAAAATGGTTGCCGTAGTACCGCAACGAGACACGAACGTCATTGGTGGCGCCACTGTAGCTTTGACGTTTCAGCACTGCTTGGTTTGAGTGTGTGTGTTTTTTTTCGTTTGAGCCATCTTCTGCAGCACGGCAGTATGGGTAGAAAGTGCAAAGCCAACTTTTGCGAGAATTATCAAGATAAAATCCCGATTTTCTAATTCCCAAAGGAACTCGAGCGGTAAGTTTCATAATTTAAAGAATAACACAATTATAATAAATTGTTTTTCAGATGCCAAAAATGGGTGGGTTTCTGCCGCTCGTCAGAAATCGACAAACTTTTCAGCAAAAACGGAACGAGTGGCTTACGGTGTCGGAAAATTTGCTCGGATCATTTTGATTCAAACGATTTTGTAAACAAAATGCGTCGCAGCCAAGGGTATTATTCAATTTGAACGGAAAAATTGTTGAAAATATAACAATAATTCTAATTTTAGATTGCGGAAAACAGCCGTACCGAGCAGGAAGGAAGTGCTCCGGTCCATCGTGGATGTTTCAACCGCGACCAAGCCAGCCGGTCATGTAGATTCTGAGCAGGACGAAATGTATGAGGTCGACGGATTGGTTAAGGAGTACCGGTCGCGCGTTTCGATTGCGCCCAACGTGCCGGCCGGTCAGGTTTTTTTTTTTTTTTTTTTAATTTATATTTGTTGGGGGATTGCTTGGAACCTGGGTCGTCTTCGATGCCGTGGACTGTAAGACGGCAGCCACCTCCAACACGCCAGGGTAGAGACCCGGATGAACCCTGCCTCAGGTCCAGATTACGCCATGCATCACCCGACGGCCTACCTGGCCAGTTTGGGATTTCTCCGTCGCACAATCAAACTCGCGGTTAAAGTGTTGAAACCAACTAGATATATTTAACAACGTTTATTCTACTGTACAACAAATATACACAAGTGTACGGGCAGAGCCCGTGGCCTTCCAGGCCGGTCCCCTGGACCTAACTAACTCTAGAGTGGGTCAAATAGTAAAATTATGCCTCCATTTGGAGATGACCCTTAAGAAGGTTCATCCCAAATCCATCTCCCGAGAGTACTCACTCTCCCTAATTGTAATATCTTGTCCATTACATTCCGTATAGGCTGTGTAGATTGTGTTGGTTTAAAGGGGTTAAAGATCACGAGCACAGTGGCCAACAGTTCTGCAATGACCAATACGCACCAATTCCTAGGGTAGGGTTAAGTGACCTAAATTGGACCCAAATATCCACTGCCTTAGTCCCAAACAATATGTTTGTGTTTGGGCTTGGGCGGAAAGGTTCCGGAATGAAAACACACTCGCGATTTTTCTTTAAAACTAAAAAACTTTATTCGCGTCTTCACTCTTCGAACACGTGGACTGTAATGCTGCTCGCCTGTTGCTGTGCGCTGAGCGCGCGCTTTTCTCTCTCGTTCTCTCGTCGTTTCTTGCTCTCCCCAACTCTCCGCTAATGGCGCGCGTTTCTCGAGGGGTTCGTCGATGCGTTTGGCTGGGCGATCGTAGTAGGCTTGGGGTTGGACACTGCGCAAACTTTCACTTTTCTGTAAAACGTAAACTTCTTCGGTTCAGGACCGAACATACTCCCGCCGGCGAAGAATCTCTTCCTCTAGCAAGCGACCATCCGTTGTGCGGTGGACCACTTCGCTCGATTCTGGTGCTGGGTGAAGTTATCGGTGGGCCAACGACTCCAGAAATGGCGAGGCTTTCGGCTGGGGTATCTTCTGCGACGGTGTGCGGCTGGTTCATCTTCACTCGGCTTGGAACGTAAGCAGGTCCGCTCTTATGCGTGACTTCTCGTACGATGGATCCTCTGTTGATCGGCCAGAACCTCTGGCGTGCGGCCGCGAGCAACACGGACGGGGCCGCGTGGAATGCTCGGCTGGGGCTTGTCACGTTGTAGTGCTTGTGAGGTAAGATCTTTGGTTGCTTGGTCTCGTACGATAATCTCGAAATTTGTCTTCTCCCACCAACTCGGTTGACGCCGTCCTCGATGAATGAATTGAGCGATTGGACCTGCTTGCAAGGCTCATCTCGCTCCTCTCGGTTGATGTCGTTTCCAATTGTTTCGGGCTGCCGAAACCCTCCTGCCGTCAGATGGTCCGACACGACACGGCTGTCCTTGCGGCGAATGTTGTTCTTGATCCGTGCGCTGGTCAGCGCTGCTCGATACGACGGCTCGGTGAACGCACCAAATACCACACGCACTTTGGTTCCAGGTTTGTCTTTGTTCTTGTCCACCAGCTCACAGTGACCAAACTCTTCGGTTTCCAGCAAGAACTGACTCTCACCCAACTCAACCACACCCTTGAACGGAAGGCCAACGCCGTGACCACCAGTAGCGTCCCGCTTGTGGGAACGCTGGTTGAGCTCCTCACTCGATTCCTCTTCGGTCGGCAGGAGGGCCGCCAGAGACCGGTTCCACCTCCTGATCTGTTGGACAGCACTGCTGGGACCATCGAGAAAGAGGACGTTGCAGCTCAATGTTTGGACAGCGGGAAACCCTTTCGAGTGAGCCCCCACTATCACCCAGCCAAATTTTGTCTCCCGCAGCTCCGGAAATCCAACACCAAGTTTTCGTTTGCCATTCTTCATGGCACTCCAGAAGTGTTTGGCCCCCAGAAGGATGTCCACCTCCCCAGGGACGTAGAACGAGGGATCCGCCAGTTGAATCCCGGAAGGAAGTTCCCAGCTGGAAACGTCCTCCAACACGGTTTTTTTTTTTTAACTGGTCAGTGTTTATTTGGTACAATTTTTAAAAGCTATTCTACAATTCAAGTTTGAAATTATCTACACTTACGTTAGAAATAGGATTACTTACAACAAAATGCAGATATTTAGCTACAATATGTTTGGTTCTTTGGGCTACTGGCGCTGATAGTCCTTGTAATGATGGAAACATAAAGTATTCGTTTTGCTTACATTGTAAACGTGGATCGAGATTCCCTAAGGGAGCGTTCTTTTATTACGTAACGCGAAAAATCGGACTTTTAGACCCCCTCCCCCCCCCTCGTAACAAAATTTCCATACAAATTTTAAAAATTTTGTATGGCGCGTAACACAGCCTCCGACCCCCCCTCCCCCCCTACTGCGTTACGTAATAAAAGAACGCTCCCTAACAAAGAACGAACATAATTCCATACAGTGCGAACTGTTATGCATCTAAACAATTTATGCTCTAGTGTTTCCGCTACGCCTGGGCATTCGTTGCAGTCCGGGTTATCTCGACGTTGTTGTCTGTATAACAAAACATTATGCTGAATCTTCTCGTGCACAATTATGTACCAGTTGACACGCAGGGTTGAAGCCACTCGTTGATCAGCTAGATTTTTGAAGATCCGTTTCCACTGCCTTCGAGTTTCAAGTATCGGTGGATCACTCTCTCCATCGATTAGCTCCTTATAGATTCCGCTTGAACTGTGATGCCGGATGATCTGCGTTGGAAGTGTTGAAATTTCTAACGCTGGAATCTTAATTTGCGGAAAGGCGGGGGGAATTTGCAGAACAGGTGTGTTGCCCAACAAGTCACTAAAAAATGGAAGCAGAGTTTGATTAGCCAACATTCTATTAGTTAATAATGCAGTAGACTTCAATCCTGGCGAGTGTAGGTTTAGTCCTCCTCGTTCCTTAGGCAGGAACAAAGTTTCCAAACGAATGGGTTGTTTGTGTCCTATCCACAGAAAGTTTCGGTATTCCTTGAGGATAGCTTTCTCGTACTTTTTCGGCAACGGAAACGTTGAGGCAGCGTACCAAATTTTGGATGATACAAAGGTATTCAAATGAATTACTTTCTGCAGCAAATTCAGTGATCTGGATTTGCACATCCAGAGTCTCCATTTTAAGTTTTTAGAGTTTTCTGCCACGTTAACTCAATGGATTGTTTGACGGAGTCGGTGAACGTTAAACCAAGAATTGTCAGTGAATCTTGGAAGTTGATCCAGGTAAGTACGCCTTCTGTACGTGGATTCCCAATTTTCATTGCCGTTGTTTTCGTCAGATTCAGGACAGCACCGGATACCTCTTCGAACTCTCGTATTCTATTAACAGCTTCAGCCAAGTTGTTGATATCCGCGTCCACCATGCTGATATCGTCTGCATACACGTTCAGAAGACTCCCTGCAGCTCCAATTGTTGCCAGCTTGTCGACCAGTGGTTGAAAGTACAGCACGAATAGCAGCATGCTCAGTGGGTCACCTTGCCTGACTGATTTTCTGATTTGATCTGGACAGCTTACCGTTTATCAAAATATTTGCGAAGGAGTTGGCATAGATTTTCCGTAGAAGGTCGATCAGCTGCGGGTTGAAGTTCATCTGTGTGAGAGTGTAGAAGAGAAAGTCATGCCTCACCCGGTCAAACGCATGGTCCATATCGAATGACACCAGTGTGGCTGACTGCCTTCTATGTTTCAGCGATGCAATCTTGTCCAGAATTTGTGTTGTGGCTTCAAAAATGTTGTGTTTCCCGTTCGAGCATTTTTGGTGTGGAGACAAGACGTGTTCAGCCAGCGGAATCATTCTGTTTTTTATCACTCTCGTTAAAATTTTGTAGTCAAAATTGAATAGAGTAATTGGTCTGTACGCTTTCACTGTGTTTCCGCTCTGCTTCTTTTTGACGAGGACCACAACGCCGTTCATAAAATTTGAATCGGTATCAGGGTTACGAAGAGCATCATTGATAACGGAAGTGAATTCTTGGCTGATAATGTTCCATGTTTTGTAGTAGAATTCCCTAGGCAGTCCGTCGTCTCCTGGAGATTTCCTGGGACAACTGTTTTTGATGCACAGGAAGATTTCGTTTGCGTCTGGGGGTCGCAAGAGGTCGTCGTTAGCTGCAACGTTGTCAGGGATTCGTCTTGCTGGCTCAAATCCTGTTGGGTCTCGTGGCGCAGGGGTAGCGGCTTCGGCTGCCGATCCCGATGATGCTATGAGACGCGGGTTCGATTCCCGCCTTATCCACTGAGCTTCTATCGGATGGTGAAGTAAAACGTCGGTCCCGGTTTCTCCTGTCTCGTCAGAGGCGCTGGAGCAGAAATCCCACGTTAGAGGAAGGCCATGCCCCGGGGGGCGTAGTGCCAATAGTTTCGTTGCTCTATTTCGGTTCAATTGTTGATAACATTTCCGTCCACATCCAGTTCCCTTATCGTCCTGCCCTGTTGATTCTGCATTTTCTGCGCCACGTGGAAAAGACTTGTAGATTCTCCTTGTAGATACGTTTCATTCAACATACGACATCTGTTGGAATGTTCTCTTTGTTTCTGCAGCATAAGCCCTTTAATCCTGTTAATCCGCACAAGCTGGTTATTGTCATTCAAGTGCAGATTGTAAGCTCTACTTAACTCTCCGTTCAAAAGCTCAAATGTGTCACGAAAGTCACGGTACTGAAGAGACGAACGCCATTTTAAAAACGACTTTATTTTTGGCTTGGTGAATTGCATCCACCATGTGAGCCACGATGTGTAATTTCTGCGTTGTGTTATCCAGTATTGCCATTTTCTTGAAAATTCGTTGATTGTGTCTTCATCGTCCAACACGTGAGCATTTAGTCTCCACAGACCTCTTCCACGCGCCTCTCCTGTTCTTGGTAAAACCATACGAATAATCAGCGCTTTATGATCGCTAAAACACGTAACCACGTGTCGTGCAGTTCTCAGGGAATCACGGGTAGATTTTGAGACGAGGAAACGATCTAGACGGGAGCCACATCCAGTGCGAACGAAGGTGAAATCAGTGTCACGTGGGTTGATACAACGCCAAACATCGATCAAATTTAGAGCCAGCATCAATCGGGAAGTCATTTCACTCCGAGGAGTGCCACCGGTAGCGTCTCTGTCATTCACAACGGAGTTAAAATCTCCTCCGAGAATGATTGGACCGGTAACATTTCGAAGGTAATGTGCACAGGTAGAATTGAAGAAATCCTCGCGCGCATTTCTGTTCTGGCTTCCGGTTGGTGCGTATATGTTGCAGAGAGTTGTCCCGTTTCTTAAGCGAATGACGATTAGTCTACCATCCAAAGAGTTTTCTGCTGTTACATGCTCTACTCTGTTTCCAAGTGCTACTGCCACACCCCTCTTCCGGTGGTCGATATTGAACAAAATTGTGTATCCAGGTATAATTATTTGATCATTTTCAACCTCCTGCAGAAAAGCGATATCTATTTCGTTTATCCTTAGGAAGTTTTGAAGTGCGTCCAACTTTGTTTGGTTCGAAATGTTGTTGATGTTTAATGTTACCAAATTAAAACTTTCAGCCAGTGCTTTTTTTAAATGTTACTATCGAAGAGGGGCTGGAGATATTGGCGCGAGAACACAGATGGCGCTGTTCTGAGTGAACCCAACGAGCAATCTCACACACACAGTGAAAACTTTGCCGTTCCCGGTCTCTGCTTTTTGTTTTTTGACATCTGACAGATTGCTTTGAGTGTCAGTGTTATTTATAAACAATATCGATACGCTCACCTGCTCAGACGGTGTTAGCGAAGACAGTTGATATTCTCCAGATATCCAGCTCTTCGTTGTCTTCAAGCGTTTTCTCGTCGTCGTGGCTCTCTTGTTACCCAGCAGGTGAGTTCCCATTGATGTTCTAAGTGGTGAGCGGTGCTGATTGTCTGAATTGATTGGAATTTTTTTGACAGGAGTGGCAGTATCACTGAGCGCTTCGGCAAGACATATACCGGAGCGACTGGAGCCTTTTACCTTTACAAGAAGGATGTCCAGCGAGTGGGAAAACAACGTTGAGTGGCTGTGTATCGGTGAGTTCTCTGTGTGATCTCCATTGATGATAATTGAATCTGAATGACGCGTAATTTTCATTGAAAAAGGTGGCAGTATCGACTTCGGCAGGACATATACCGCAGCTGTTACCTCTGGAAGCTGGTGCGGGCGCAGGTTGATAGCAATCGGTGTTGGCAGTGTATGGTATCGGATGAATCTGCGAGGATTTGAGACTTCTTGAGGACGGCAGTATCTTGTGGAGCTTCTGCAGTACATATACATTTGTGTTTGCTTACCCGTGGGAAAAGTGATGATGACGAAATAAACTTGATTTACTTTTTGGAGTTTAGGCTTGATGATCTTTTCTTCTTTTTGTTTTTCGGCGACGCGGGACGTTTCTTACGTCCTCCTTTACCGAATTCTGTATCCACATCTGACTGTTCCGGAGATTCAACTTCAGTAGCGGAGCGGGACCCATCTAATGCCGGAAGATTGTCATCATCCGATATATCGTTGAGAAGGGCTGACTGCGATCTTGTCCAGGGTCCTGGAGGGCTGATGATGTCCATTGGGTCAGATGGAAAGACTGGCGGGGCGTTTGGTTTCACTGGAGCTGCAGGAGTAGCTGGCTGCGCTGGAACGATGATCGGCTTCGCTGGAGCCGGAGGGAATGTTTCCTTCGTTGGCGTCTTGTCCTCGTCGTTCGGCACAATCGGGTTCATTCCACCAACAATCTGAGCAAGGGTCAGGCCGTTAGCGCTGTTACCGGACAGTGCCTTCTTGACATCCGAGCACTTGGATCCGATGTGTAGGTTTCTCCCGCAGAAGCGACAGGTGGCGATTTGATTGCGGTATTTTACGTACGCACATTCGTCTTCCATATTCACGTACGAGGGAATCGACTTCTTCAGCTTCATGCGCACAGTCCGTGTACCATTGGGAACTCCCGGGAAAAACTTTTGCCAGACATCATCTTTGATAGATAGCACCTCTCCGAAAGCTGACAAATGTTTGGCGATTGTTCCGTTTGGTAGATACGGAGGGAGTTCGTAGACCTTCACCTCAACGGAACCATCAGCCATGTACAGCGGGATAGCATAGTCCTGACTATCAGCTTGTAGGGCGTGTTTTAGGTGGTGTTTTAGAACTAGAGCTTCGGCTTGTTCTGTGCTTCCCATCTCCAGGAAGACACGGGCATTTGTCATGCTCAGTTGTAGGTTTTTGACTTGTGAGATGTTGAGTTCCAAATTGTAGAAGACGAAGGAGCGTACTTGTTCTAGAGTAATTTTTTCTGGGATTGATGTGAAATCAATCACCAGTGAGTGCTTGCGGTAGCACTCGCGCCATGATTGCCAAATTACACTTTGGCAATGTTTGTTTATATCGCACTTTCGCTTAATGTAGCTTTCAATCAGCGAATTGGAAAGACGTCCGTCGATCACAAAGGCTTGCTGTCAACTGGCCAGGGACGTAGAACGAGGGATCCGCCAGTTGAATCCCGGAAGCAAGTTCCCAGCTGGAAACGTCCTCCAACACGGTTGGCAGGTTGCTGGTTACCTCTTCCATGACCAGGCAATCCACAGAGGCTCGGAAATCACCATACAGGGAATGCAAAGGTACGCTTACCTCGTGAGTTATGTTGCTGCGTTTACCATTTACACCGACAACTACAGTGTTCACCGGTCTTGCAGGTAGTGCCAGCTTCGATGCAAGACCAGCTCGGATGGTGCTAACCGGCGAGGCGCAGTCCAGGAGGATGCGACACTGATGCTTTGCGCCGCTGTTGTCCACCACCTGCGCGATGGCTGTCATCAGGAACACCTGGGAGTCGACTCGATGCTGGTTGCACACACACGACGTTGCGGACGAGCCACTTGCTGGCTGCTCCACTGCTACTGACTCGGGCTCCGGTAACTCGTTCGGTTTCGACATCTCAGGCTTGGACTCGGACTGGACGTGCGACGAACTGGCCGGCTGGGCGCTTTCGAAGTGCAACAACGTGTGGTGGCGCTTCTCACACTTTCTGCAGAAGTTCTTCGACCTGCATTCCTTTGCGCTGTGTCCCTTCTGCATGCAGTTGAAGCACAGCCTGTGCGACTTTACCTTCTCGGTTCTCTCGTTGGTGCTTAGCTTGACAAAGTCTGGGCAGCTAAAGTTGATGTGTTCGCCAGCACAGAAGTCGCACTGTGCCGAAAGATTCTCTGCCGCCGTTGCCGCATGAGACTTGTACGCCGTGATCTTTGGTGACACGGCAGGTTGTGAACTCTTCGACGATCCACTTGCGGCCTCGCACCGCTCCAAAACGTTGCACTGCGCCTTGAGGTAGGCCACGGTGTCCTCGTCGTTTGGCAACTCACCGTGCGCCAGCGTTGACTCCCAATTCTTGCGCGTATCCTTGTCCAGTGCCGCCGACAGCAGATTTGCCACTACCAACTCGGACACTCCTGTTAGCTCCTTTCCGTGAAACTCTAGGTTCGCGACGTGCCGGGTGCACTCGCCCAAAAGCTCTCGCAGCTCCTTGTGCGACTCCTGCAACATCTGCTTCAGGTTGAGGAGGCCACGAATGTGAGTGTCCACGATGATCCGCTAGTTCCCAAATTGCTCCTCAAGCAGGTTCCAAGCGTGCTCGTAGTTGTTGTCATTGATCGTTTTAGCGTCGATGAAGCCGGCGGCTGACCCAACGAGAGCTTTGTCCAGGTGATACAATTTGATTGCATCGGAATCTCGTGATCGGCTCATCAGATCGAGGAACATTGACTTGAATTTGGGCCAATTTTCATACTTGCCGTCGAAGCTCGGCAACGGGACCTTCAGCGGCTGCTGATGGATGACGACTCTCTCTTGTTGCTGCTCTGCCCGTGGTGCTTGTGCCAGGGACACAGTTTCCAAAGTGGTCATCAGCAGCGCGTACTGCTCCTCGAACGTGTTGCATTTGTCCATGTGATCCTGCACTTGCTCATCATCGACCAGATCCAGTATTTGGTCGTGATAGAAGTGCCACTCGAGTAGTACTGGTTGAGCTGCTTCTGGAACACGAGCAACTGCGCTTGGGTGAGCCCGTTTCCGATCGTGTCGACGGATTTCTTGGTGTTGGTTACCTTGGCCATCGATTGGCCACGCTTCCGGACCAGCAGCTTCACCTTCTTTGCCTCATCCTCTTCCTCACCTTTGCCCTTGGCGCTTTTTGCGCTCTTCGCGCTTTTCACGCTTTTCACGCTTGCCACACTTGAAACCACCGACATTGCTCAACTTGAAGAAAAACCACCAAAAGAAGAAGAACGCAAACTGGTTGCCGTTCACCACCATACTTTGAGCAATGCCGAGACCACTTTTCACTTGCTGGGCTGTAGCCGCTTTTCCTTTCGCAGGAACCACTTTTTTGCACTTTTTCTCACAAGACGCTGGCAGCCATCTTGTTTCTCACCTCTAACAAGGCCTTCAGGCCGCCATCTTGGCTTGCGCTTTGTCCACACTTTTTCACCACCACGGTTTCCACCGGATTCCGGAAGATTTCCGTCCAACCCGTGCTCGCGGAACTTATCCGGTTCGGAACGGACCAAATGTTTGTGTTTGGGCTTGGGCGGAAAGGTTCCGGAATGAAAACACACTCGCGATTTTTCTTTAAAACTAAAAAACTTTATTCGCGTCTTCACTCTTCGAACTCGTGGACTGTAATGCTGCTCGCTCTCGTTGCTGTGCGCTCAGCGCGCGCTTTTCTCTCTCGTTCTCTCGTCGTTTCTTGCTCTCCACAACTCTCCGCTAATGGCGCGCGTTTCTCGAGGGTTCGTCGATGCGTTTGGCTGGGCGATCGTAGTAGGCTTGGGGTTGGACACTGCGCAAACTTTCACTTTTCTGTAAAACGTCAACTTCTTCGGTTCAGGACCGAACACAATATTTATTCAGTTTTTCTTTTCCATGTACATTCATTCAGTTAAAATATTATTGAGTGTCCAATCACAATCGATGACTTTTCACCTCAATTTTAAATAGGGGAACTATACCCTTTCTCAGCCTATTTCTATTATCGGCCTATCAGCACTTTGATCATGAATTGCAGCTTATATAAAGTGTTTTTGACTGTTCCAAAGTAATAAATAGCTCAAATAAAAGTGAGCAAGCAACTCTCCATTGTTGAAACATCTGAAAATGTTGATTTAATAGCAGAAACGGCAAAAGTGATGAGAATTGGTTGAACGGCTTAGTGTGATTAAAATGGGTATATTTCCCCTACTATCAACTTTCATTTATTCATGAAATATTTAGCTTTCGCTATTCAGTGATTTCAAATGTAGGAGGTCATACATGTACAAAAGGGAAAAGGGATATCTTAAAACTAACTTATAAACTATATAAAGAGCGGATCAATGCAGCTGAAGACTGCAATGATTTTTGTCGAAATGCATCAATTATCTTATTGGACATAACATCCAAAGTGTCAACTTCGGCTAATTGATGAAGTTCACTGGTGCTGAACCAGGGAGGAAGTTTCAGAATCATTTTCAGAATTTTGTTCTGAATCCTCTGAAGTTTTTTCTTCCTGGTTAAACAACAGCTTGTCCAGATCGGCATCAGCATCAGCATAAAGCATGGCAGGTCTGAAAATTTGTTTATAAATTAACAGTTTATTCTTGAGACAAAGTCTAGAATTCCTGTTTATAAGTGGATACAAACATTTAATATATTTGTTACATTTAACCTGGATACTTTCTGTAGCAGGCCTTGACCTGCACAGCTGATGCAAGTCAGTTCAATCCCGACCACCAAGCAAGTCGGATGCAAATAAACAGTTTTTCCGCTACAGCTAACTGTCTTTCTGTTGCATAGCAACGTATCTAACAATTGGCGACGAGGAGAAGAAAAAAATTTTCTCGGAAAAGTTCTCGAAGCTACCAACCCTCAAGAAGTCATCAAGATGACCGATCCGGACTTGAAGAACGCGATTTTGCGGCTGACGGACATTTTGGCCAAGCAGCAGGAGACCCTCGAACGGTTGCAGAACCCAGGTCATCCAGCTGGCGGCGCAGAACGGATCGTCGAGCCGCTGGCAAGCGGAATTCAAGAGTTCCAGTACGATCCGGATGCCGGAGTCTTCTTCGATGGCTGGTACGGGAGGTACGAGGACGTTTTCACAAAGGACGGCAAGGACCTCGACGACCCCGCTCGAGTGAGGTTGCTTCTACGGAAGCTCAGCACGCCCGTCCACGAAAAATACTCCAACACGGTTCTTCCCAATCATCCCCGGGATTTCACGCTGGCGCAGACCGTCGCGAAGCTCAAGAAGCTCTTCGGCCGGCAGAAATCCGTTTTCCACGCCCGTTACCAGTGCTTGCAGTACGCCAAGAACGACGCGGATGACTTCACGACCTATGCTGCCACGGTGAATAAACACTGTGAAGCGTTCCAGCTCTCCAAGCTTTCCTCGGACCAGTTCAAAGCGCTCCGGTTCGTCTGTGGACTCCAATCGCCACAGGACGCGGACATACGAGCCCGACTGATCTCCAAGCTTGAAGCCGATGAAACCGCAGCTGTCGAAGCAGCCGCAGAAGCCGCAGCAGGCGCTGTCCCCGGCGACGCTGGCGCAGCAGGCGTTGCTGCTCGAAGCAGGGTGACCCTGGAAAACCTCGTGGAAGAGTGCCACCGTGTGGCCAACCTGAAGCAGGACACGCTGATGGTGGAGAACAAGGATGCACGCAACGTCAACATTGTGTCTCGCAACCAGAAGAAGCCTGCCTCGCAGGGGAAACCAAAAACCCCGAAAACGCCCTGTTGGAAGTGCGGGGACAACCACTACGTTCTAGAGTGTCCGTTCGCTTCGCACACCTGTTCCAGATGCAAGCAACAAGGACACAAAGAGGGCTATTGCTCCAGCAACAAGCCCACCACCTCGAAGCAGACGAAGCCCAAGGAGAACGTGAGGTCGAAGGGTATCTTCACGGTCTGCAACATCGGAAGCAAGCGTAAGTTCGTTCCGGTCGAGCTCAACGGCACAGCAGTCAAGCTCCAGCACGACTCGGCGTCCGACATCACCATCATTTCGCAAGAAACATGGACCAGCATCGGACAGCCAGCCGCTCGACCCACCGACGAATCTGCTGTCACGGCTTCCGGAAGCAGCCTCAACCTTCTCGCCGAGTTCCAGACCGAGATCACCATCGGAGGCGTCACCAAGCGTGGACGCATCTTCATCTCGGACAGCGCCAAACTCAACGTCCTTGGCATCGAGACGATGGATCTTTTCGATCTGTGGTCTGTTCCGATCAACAACTTGGTCAACGCCGTGCACCAACGCCCCGACCAAGTCATCGAGCAACTCAAGCAGCAGTTTCCGGAGGTGTTCCGAAGCACGCTGGGTAGATGCACCAAAGCGCAGGTGAAGCTGTACCTCAAGCCCGACGCACGTCCAACCTACTGCCCGAAGCGACCAGTGGCGTACGCCGCTCTTCCGAAGGTGGACGCAGAACTGCAGCGGCTCCAGGACAACGGTATCATCTCGCCAGTTCAATTCTCGGACTGGGCAGCTCCGATAGTCGCCGTGCGCAAGGCGGACAACGTCTCCGTCAGGATTTGCGGTGACTATTCGACGGGGCTGAACAACGCGCTGGAATCTGACCAACACCCGCTGCCTCACCCCGACGACCTCTTTGCGGAACTGGCTGGCGCACACTTCTTCACACATCTCGATTTGTCTGACGCCTACCTGCAGGTCGAGGTCGAAGAGGAATCGCGCAAGCTGCTCACCGTGAACACGCATCGTGGCCTGTTCCAGTACAACCGACTGCCGCCTGGAGTCAAGCCGGCGTCTGGAGCTTTCAGCGCATCACCAACAGCATGGTTGCCGGCATTCCTGGAGTCAAAACGAGGATCACGCAGGATCACGATCGCAGTCTTCGCGCTGTTCTCGAGCGCGTGCGTGAGTATGGCTTTCACTTACGCATCGAAAAGTGCCGTTTCGCCCTGCCACAGATCAAGTTCCTCGGACACATCGTGGACAAGGATGGCATTCGGCCCGATCCATCCAAGACGGAGGCCATCGCCCAGATGCAACCGCCGAAGGATGTCCAGCAGCTGAGGTCCTACCTCGGCGCAATCAACTACTACGGACGGTTCGTGAAGCAGATGAAGCAGCTCCGGGCTCCCCTGGACAACCTGCTCAAGAAGGACGCACCCTGGCGCTGGTCCGCAGAATGCCAGAAATCGTTCGAGCAGTTCAAGGCCATCCTGCTTTCCGATCTGCTGCTCACCCACTATGACCCGTCCAAGGAGATCGTTGTCGCAGCAGATGCATCGAAGTACGGCCTCGGCGCCGTCATCATGCACCGATTCCCGTCCGGTGAGGTGAAGGCCATCGCACACGCCTCTCGCTCACTGACGCCGGTGGAGATGAATTACGGACAAGTGGAGAAGGAAGCCCTGGCCCTGGTTTTCGCTGTCACGCGATTCCACAAGATGCTGTACGGACGCCACTTCCTCCTGCAAACCGACCATCAACCGCTGCTCAAGGTATTCGGCTCGAAGAAAGGCATTCCTGTCTACACGGCGAATCGTCTTCAACGCTGGGCCTTGACGTTCCTGCTGTACGACTTCGACATTCAGCACGTTTCGACGACGGCTTTCGGCTACGCTGATTTCCTCTCCCGGCTGATGTCATCCCAAAGCCGTCCAGACGAGGATTACGTGATCGCCGCCGTCTACGTCGAATCCGAAGCCAGAGCCATCCTCGACGACTCAATCAGCAAACTTCCAGTCACTCACAAGATGATCGTGGCTGAGACGCGAAAGGATCCAGTACTCCAGCAAGTGGTGAGTTTCCTCAACGAAGGTTGGCCAGCGAGCGCCAAGCTGATTGCTGACTCTGACGTCAGAAAGTTCTTCGCTCGGCGCGATGGACTCCAAGCCGTCGACGACTGTGTGATGTTCGGCGATCGGATCGTCGTGCCCCTCAAGTTCCGCAAACGAATCATTCGCCAACTGCATCGTGGACACCCAGGGATGGACCGCATGAAGTCTCTGGCCCGCAGCTACGTTTACTGGCCGAATGTAGACGACGATGTGGTGCAGTTTGTTCGCCAGTGCAAACCGTGCGCTGCTGCAGCGAAATCCCCGACGAAGGCGACCCTCGAGTCGTGGCCTCTCCCGGACAGGCCGTGGCAATGTGTCCACATCGACTACACTGGACCAGTCGATGGTTACTACTATTTCGTCATCGTGGATACCACCGGCCCTGCCTGGAACCGAAGATCCACTGGAAGGTGGATCTGGCACCAACCACTTTGTGCTGCCTGAAGATGCCGTACCCACCGACAAGCCCGTTACGCCGCCGAAGCCGCAGACGCCGATACTTCCTGTTGGTCCACGACGTCCCGTTCGACCGTCCAGGATTCCACGGTGGCTGAACATGTACGACATCTCTTAAGGGGGAGATGTAGCAGGCCTTGACCTGCACAGCTGATGCAAGTCAGTTCAATCCCGACCACCAAGCAAGTCGGATGCAAATAAACAGTTTTTCCGCTACAACTAACTGTCTTTCTGTTGCATAGCAACGTATCTAACACTTTCAATGTGATCCTTGTAAGTAAGGTTTTTGTCAAAAGCAAGTCCAAGATATTTCACTTGATCCTCCCACTTTAAATTTACCTCATTCATCTTTATAATGTGATGACTTTTTGGTTTCAGAAAATCAGCCCTTGGTTTGTGAGGGAAAATAATAAGTTGAGTTTTTGCAGCATTTGGAGTAATTTTCCATTCTTTCAAATAAGAATTGAAAATATCCAAGCTTTTGTAATCTTCTTGTGATGACACGAAGGCTTCTATCTTTGGCGGAGATGTTTGTATCATCAGCAAAAAGTGATTTCTGACATCCTGGGGGCAAATCAGGGAAATCAGAAGTAAAAATATTGTATAAAATTGGACCCAAAATGCTTCCTTGAGGGACGCCGGCACGTACAGGTAGTTGATCAGATTTGTTGTTCTGATAACATACCTGCAGAGTACGATCCGTCAAATAATTTTGAATAATTTTCACGATATAAATCGGAAAATTAAACCTTTTCAATTTCGCAATCAATCCTTTATGCCAAACACTGTCAAATGCTTTTTCTATATCAAGAAGAGCAGCGCCAGTAGAATAGCCCTCACATTTGTTGCTTCGAATCAAATTTGAAACTCTCAACAACTGATGAGTAGTTGAATGCCCAAGGCGAAATCCAAACTGCTCATCAGCGAAAATTGAATTTTCATTAATGTGCGTCATCATTCTATTAAGAATTATTCTTTCGAATAATTTACTAATAGATGAAAGCAAACTAATGGGCCGATAGCTTGAGGCTTCAGCAGGATTTTTATCCGGTTTCAAAATCGGAACAACTTTGGCATTTTTCCAACTAGGGGAACTATACCCTTTTTCAGCCTATTTCTATTATCGGCCTATCAGCACTTTGATCATGGATTGCAGCTTTCATAATGTGTTTTTGACTGTTCCAAAGTAATAAATAGCTCAAATAAAAGTGAGCAAGCAACTCTCCATTGCCGATACATCTGAAAATGTTGATTTAACAAAGGAAACCGTTTTCCTGTGATGAGTGATGAGAATTGGTCGAACGGCTTAGACTGATTAAAATGGGTATATTTCCCTTACTGGGAAAATATGCCAAATCAAAACATTTGTTGCAAATTTTGACCAAGCTACTTAAAGTTGCTTCAGGTAATTTTTTAATTAAAATGTAAAAATACCATCTTCACCAGGGGCTTTCATATTTTAAATTTTTTTGATAATAGATTTTATTTCATTCAGATCCGTATTAAAAACATCATCTGATGAAAACTCTTGTTCAACAATATTCTGAAATTCTATTGAAATTTGATCTTCAATAGGACTCAAAACATTTAAGTTGAAATTATGAGCACTCTCAAACTGCTGAGCAAGTTTTTGAGCTTTCTCCCCATAAGTTAATAGAATATTATCACCATCTTTTAAAGAAGGGATTGGTTTTTGAGGTTTCTTAAGAACCTTTGAAAGTTTCCAAAAAGGTTTGGAATAAGGTTTAATTTGTTCGACATCTCTTGCGAACTTTTCATTTCGCAGGAGAGTGAATCTGTGGTCAATAACCTTTTGTAAATCTTTTTGAATTCTCTTCAGTGCAGGATCACGAGAACGTTGATACTGTCTTCGACGAACATTTTTCAGACGAATCAGAAGCTGAAGATCTTCATCAATAATGGGAGAATCAAATTTGACTTGGACTTTAGGAATAGCAATATTCCTAGCATCCAAAATTGCATTAGTTAAAGATTCCAAGGCTGAATCAATATCAGCTTTGGTTTCTAAAACAAAATCACGATTTAAATTATTCTCAATATGATGCTGATACCTGTCCCAATTAGCTTTGTGGTAATAAAACACAGAACTATTGGGTATGATAACTGCTTCATGAGAAATTGAAAAAGTTACTGGAAGATGATCAGAATCAAAATCAGCATGAGTCACTAAAGGACCACAATACTGACTTTGATTTGTCAAAACCAAATCAATTGTTGATGGATTTCTAACAGAAGAAAAGCAAGTTGGCCCATTCGGGTATAAAACCGAATAAAGACCAGAAGTGCAATCTCTGAATAGAATTTTACCATTGGAATTTACTTTTGAATTATTCCAAGATTGGTGTTTGGCCGGCCGGTCAGGTAGATTCCAAGCAGAACGACGAAATGGTTGAGCAGTACCTGGCGTACGCTGCGGTCGCGGCAAACGAGCGAGCTGATGAGGTAGATTTGGTGGAGGACGAGGTGAATGGAGAGTACCTGGCGTACGAGCAAGCTGATCAAGTAGATTTGGAGGAAAACGAGATGGATGAAGAGTACCTGGCATACGTTCCGCATACGCGCATACGCGGCAAACGAGCGAGCTGAACAAGTAAATTTGGAGGAAGATGACGAAATTGTTGAGAAGTACCTGGCGCGTATTCCCACCGCGGCCAACAAGTCGAGTAGATCACGAAGGGGAGGACAATAAAACCAAAAATCACTTGCTCGATTACCTGGGGCGCGTTCGCGGCCAACGAGCCAGAGGATCAAATAGATTACGAGGATGACGATATGATTGAGTACGTGACGTATGTTCCGATCGCGGCTGACTTGCCAGCCGGCCAGGTATTTTCCGAGCAGGACGACGGAATGGTTGAGGAGTACTTGGCGTACGTTCCGGTCGAAGCCAACGAGCGAACTGATCAAGTAAATTTGGAGGAGGACGACGAAATTGTTGAGAAGCACCTGGCGCGTATTCCGATCGCGACCAACAAGTCATACGATCAAGTAGATCACGAGCATGAAGACAACGAATCCGAATAACATGAGGAGCTTTTTATACTGTAAATATCATACTTTATATTAAACATCCCTTAACGTGATACTATTACTCTTTATTATTACTATCTTGTTAATTCCTCAACAAACTCAACCAACAGAAAACAACAAAAGTGGAAATAAATGACAACAATTGAAGTTTATTCAAAGTACGTCGCTTGAGTGCTATCTTGTGACTCGTCCTTTCTTTAACAGCGGATGGGTCAAAAGGAGAACACAAGCAACGAGTGGTGCCTAACTTTTTCTTCTCTTGTGCAATCTCCATCGAATCTTGTACATCCTGTCCATGCCGGACAGCACCGATTCTCCGGGTACCAAGCCCACCCTCGACAGGGACAGCATCCGATGGTTTGGGCAACCCTTCACCCAACCAGAAAGTCTGTCTTTAAGCTAACACTAGGCCTATGTTTTCTTTAACAGTTTGCATTCACCAGGATTTCCGATCCCCGAGGCCGCCGCTGCTTCACTTTCTGTTTTTCTTCCTGGGGGCCCAGACTGGGCACTGCTTTCACGATGGGTGGCCAACAAAAATTGATCTTTTGGATTGGCAAGAGCCACCGGCAAGGTTATGAATCCTGTTAAATTAGTAAATGAGATAAATTGATAAATTTTCAATGAAAGACACTTCTTGCATCGATCGGATGCACTAGCTGCCATTAGGCTCACCTGTTTTGCGTGCATCTATCCGTCTTGATCAGTTCCTCGATTCCTCTTGTTTGCCAAGGCCATGTAGAAAATGTACGGGAGTGTCCTTCCGTTAACCGAAGAATCTGTTGCGAAATACCAAACGATGAATCAACGCTGGATCACTCCACGTAAATAAACACCAGAATCAACTGTCACTTTTGTTTTGTACACGCTTATTTGGAATAACTAGGAAACAGTTACACGCTTAAGGTTGTTTATAGAAAAGATGATGTTTTCGCAACACGACTGCAGATCGCGCTAGTGTGCAACCAAATTTTGAATTTTCTTACGGAACGATGGATTTTTTTGAAAAATCAATGAAGATTCACGTATGTTTGTCTGTGATGATACTGTTGCCACTGAACTGATAATTGACAATAATTGAAATTACTTCCTATCCACGTCCTGCATCATGCACACTTAAAAAACGTCAAACAAAGGAAAGACAAAAATCGCTGCTGGAGAAATTTTTGCACCACTAATCGCCTCCACTGCTGCTGCTGACCCGAGCATAGGTAAATAACAAGGGAAATGCATAATAATACCTTTCTCTGGTATCAATACCAAATTTTGGTATTCCTGGACCCTTGAAAATTTGTCTTAAGGATTATGCAAGAGCAAAATGTGGTATCATACCAATTTAAGGTATTGTTTTTATATTGCAAAATTGCAGAATTTGTCAATGGTCGAACACCACATTTTGGTATTCTTTTGGTTTTACAGTATTTTATCAAATTCCTCTGAAACTATGGGAAAATTTTGACCAATTTTGACAAAATAATTAATTTTGCGCTAAAATGATGTCTCAAAGCGAATGCTTTCATTGAAAACCGGAAATTTCAAACTTGATTTTAAACATTTTTGATATACCCCCTACAGAAATGACTTGAAATTGTGGAAAATTTTCTAAGTCAGGATGCCACATTTTGGTATTATTTTGGTATTAAAGTGTTTCATCAATTTTCTCTGAAACTATGGATTTTTTTTTTAAATTTTGGCGAGATAATTAATATTGCGCTACAATGACTTGAAACATAAAAATGTTAAAGCTGATTTAATTTTTTTTGTGATATACTCACTAATATTTTTTTCAAAAACGTTGAAATTTCGTCGGGATAACCAAATATTTTGAAAAACGAGTCAATCAACAGATCATTGAATTTTGGTGAATTTCAATCCGGTTTCATTTTAATAATACTTATTTTTCAATCTTGTTATTTTTCAGAAGCTTCAAGAACTTCAAGCACAGGCCGTTCATCAATGACAAATGCATTCGGTGTGGTGAAGAATATCACTAAGAACAACATGGAATCATCAGGTGAGTAGATTTGGCTGTTGCATATGGATCATTTCCGTTTTTTTCACTAACTGCAACTGCTGCACTAAAAATGGTAAGAAAATACCAAATTTTGGTATTACTTGTGCAAATACCAGCGACCAAAATGTGCTCTTGGTTGCCCAGTAATAGATGGTAAAATACCATGAAATCATACCAAAATCATGTTAGTGGAAGACCACAGGAATACCAAAATATGATTTTCCAAGGGCGCGGGAATACCTAAAATTAAAACCATGGCAATACCAAGTTTTGGTATTCAAGCAATGTTCAAAAATCCAGAAGACCTCAACTTGGTATTGAAATGATTTTATTTTGTGGTATTATTTTACCTTTGGAATAACATGTTTTGGTATTGTTGTGCCCTTTCACATACAAGACTTTGGTATGATTTCATGGTATTTTACCATCTATTACTGGGCAACCAAGGGCACATTTTGGTCGCTGTTATTAGCCCAAGTAATACCAAAATTTGGTATTCCCGTGTTATTTACCCCTGCTCGGGCGAACCTGCAAACAAAAATAAACATAAACATTAATTGAGTAAAAATTACCACAGAATCCGCTTTGTAAATGCCACCCCGATACTCTTCTAGTGGTTTCCCTTATAGGGTATCTGGGAAAGATTTACTTTTTACCATGTCCACTAGGGTGGTCCAAATCCGGACTTTTTTGGGGCTACCCCCTGAAATCAAAGATTGACACATCACTAGGCTAAATTCCAAATTTGAGCTCATTCTGACCACGGAACCCCTCCCTCCAATCGCTTAAAGCTTGTATGGGAAAAATCGTCAAACTGTATGGAGAAAAGCAACTGTTTTACTTTTTTGCCTGTGTAAGGCGCCATAGTTATCCGATTTTTACCATTTCTCAAATGTAGAACCTTCATTAAATTTAGAACAACTTTCCTGAAGACACCATATTTTTAGAATTTTTCCCCGCGAAATTATTTGCGCCAAAAACTGACCATTTTTGCGTGGCTAGCTGAAAGGGGCTACCTAACAACGATGTTTATTTCCAATTCGTACACGCACGTGCTCTCTCTCAGGTTCAAACTCTCTCACGAGCTTGCTCGCTGCCTGCCTGCCTGCCTGTTTACCTTGATAGTAATTAACTATTCTGGGGTTAAATATGAGATGAGCACATGGAGTCCCTTAGGGGGATTGCTCCATAGGGCGGCACGTGTCTTCCGGAGATTTCTACACAAACTACAAATCTTTCACTTTACACTTACCGGAAACGTCACTTTATCAGGGGAAATTAGCTGGAACAAGATCTCTTTGAACAACATTTAAAGAAAAGACGACACAACTTGAAATAGATTTAGACCATACATTTTTGTTTATTGGGGAGTAATCATGGGTAACAAGGGGAAAACTGATCCAGGAAAAGGGGGATTTACTAGTACTTGCGCATTTTATTTAAGAAAACCTCAGCATGGTAGACGGTAAGGGTCACGTTGCGGCCGTTGCTGCTACTGATGTTGCTGCTCGCCTGGTGATCTCCTTCGGGTCATCGCCAGTGTCACACCGATGGCTTCCTCGGTGCTGCCACCGGACACGTTCATGCTTCACCCCGCAGGGCCACTTTCCCACACTTGGCAAGGGAAAACTTACAGGTTTTGGTAGTTTGCAATATGGTTACGGATGGCGGTTCGTTCCGCAGTCCAGGGAGTGGTACACGCGCGCACTATCTTCGTGGTCTAGACCCGAGCGAGGACACACCAGTTCGAACAGGGTTCCAGATTTGACGGAAGTTACACTCATGCGATTCGTGTCGCAACACTTCACGCGCCCTGTTCAGACCACTTTTCTTCCGCATGCACTGTCCACCACTCTCACTCGGGTCGGGCGTACGTTACGGTTCCGGAAGTATATGGCTCAGCCAGGATCTACTTCACCGTGGTGTGTCTTCAACACAGGTCACCTAGGCTTAACGTGGTGGACTTCACAGAACCCGTACTAATTGTTTTTAAGCTAGATTTTAATCGTGTAACGTTTCACTGTTTTTAACGGCACTAGCTTTAAGTTTTAACTTTTTAGATTTAAGAAAATCTGCGAAACTACGCCCTTTTCATTTGGTGACGGATGAATTGGGCGGCTACCGGTTCTTCACTCCTCCGGACTCAAATAGGGCGTTCACGGCTTTTATAGCTTTTTGCCAAACGCCAATCCCGCGTGTTCGAGCTCAACGTCCGGTTCCCCTTGATGACACTGACAGCTGGCGATGACAGACTGGCGATGACTGATGACAACAGTAGAAGCTCGAACATCACAGCGATCACAATGTTTAGGTTGGTGTCTTGGTTTAAATGAATGTCGACTCAGTGTATAGGGTTGGGTAACAAATTTAATAGGAAAATGAATATAGGTATTTTAATAATTGCCAGCAATAAATAAGTTGAACTAATAGGAATAAATAAATGAATAACACCAAAAGACACCAACCATTCGGCTATTGAGTATTTATTCAACAAAGTTTCGAACATGTAAACACGGAGAAACTCGTTCAATAAATACACAGACATTTACTGACAATTTTGACTAACTCTATTTACAATTTTTTTTCTACTCAAGTTGTGTAATGGTAAAGTGTAAAGATGATTGTGACCAAGATAAACTGGTTACAACCTACAAGCGCTTTTTTCTGCTTGGACTTTTGTCGTCGTCGTCATTTTCGTTTGCTATCCGCTGCGCTGCGTTCATTGCATGTTTATTATAATTTTCAACTAAAATAGCAGGTTTGTTTCGAGATATATTTAGCATGTAAATTCTTAGATTATGCCAAAATTTAAAAAAAGTGCACTGAAATAAAAAATAATTTGAATAAAAGGCATAAATTTCAATTAAAATATCCCTATTTCAAAATTTACTCAATAATAACAGATAACAATTCATGGAGGAACTAATTTATCGAAAATTGTATTCTCTCACACACGCTCTGATAATATGATATCAATTGTTAATCACATATTACATTTAATTTTATATCTCGAAATAAATATCGAAATATATCTTGATAATTATAATAAATATACCGGGAACGCAGCGCAGCAAACGAAAACGACGACGACGACAAAAATCCAAGCAGAGAAACAGCGCGCGCTAAGGTAGGGGGAAAGTGGGGCAAGTGTAACAAGCTAAGAAAAGGCTCGTTATAACCCATTAAAAAGTTGAAAAATCTGTCGGATTTTTTTATGATCATCTTATTCCAAGTCTTTACTAAGACTTTGATAGAACAAGTTTTGAAAAAATCTGATTTTTTAATGTAAAAAAATGATTTTAAAATTTTTAATTTTCCGATCGTTTCATTCAACTAGTGGGGCAAGACGAACAACCCGTTGGGGCAAGAGGAACAATGCATGAAAAAACATGTTAATTTGCTATCAGTTGAACTGTTATCACTTAGATACATCAGATTAGAATGTATTTGAAACGGTTCTTTCATTTTTAGATTACATAATAATATTTTACTAAAAAATTTATCGTTTTTACGAAACTAAATTATTACTTAGATGGTAAATAGTAAATTTTCATAATATCACTATATTTTGTATGGACAATTTTTTTTACAGTTGTTTATCAGTTTTTAAGTATTTTTCTGTATTAATTTCCCATTAAAATATGTTGTTGCAGCAATTCGTAATTTTTTCCATACTAAAAATCCATATGGTACACTTGCCCCACCTGAACAAGATTTTTAAAAGCTCTCAACAAAAATAATCAAAAGTTAAATCATACTTTATAATAGGTGCAAGTCATTGGTAGGGATATTACTGATTTAGGAAAAATAGCATTTTGATAAAATGAGCCTTGAAACGAACCCTAAGCCTTAATTTGTACTTTCCAAATATTATAAGAAAACAAAGGTTTTGAAAAAACTTCATTCAATCTTATGCCCCGTGGCGTTTACGTCGTTTTGGCGGCTATGTGGTAGTAGAATCAACTAATTGCATTGCTAGCATCAATTCCTCATACTGGAAACAATCAAAATTGTAAAAATTACAGCCGTACGAGCGATTGTTCCTCTTGCCCCATATGGTCGTCTTGCCCCACCTTCCCCTAAATAGGCAGGCAGGCGAGCAAGCTCGTGAGAGAGTTTGAACCTGAGAGAGAGCACGTGCGTGTACGAATTGGAAATAAACATCGTTGTTAGGTAGCCCCTTACAGCTGGTCGCGCAAAAAGGGTCAGTTTTGGGCGCTAATAACTTCGCGGGAAAAAATCCTAAAAATATGGTGTATTCGGGAAAGTTGTCTAAATTTAATGAAGGTTCTACATTTCAGAAATGGTAAGAATCGGATAACTATGGCGCCTTACACAGGTAAAAAAGTAAAACAGTTGCTTTTCTCCATACATTTTGACGATTTTTCCCATACAAACTTTAAGCGATTGGAGGGAGGGGTTCCCGTGGTCAGAATGAGCTCAAATTTGGAATTTATCCTAGTGATGTGTCAATCATTGATTTCAGGGGGTAGCCCCAAAACAGTCCGGATTTGGACCACCCTAATGTCCACCAAATTGTTATACAAACAAACAAAAAATAACAAATCAAATCATAACAATAATGAAACATATCAAATTTCAAAATTTCTAATGATTGCACATCTGCCAACAATATTTATAAGGGGTGTCACATGAATTACAACAACAATAACGATTATTCTTGCAAAACAACCTTCAATCCAGGGGTGTGCTTATGGGTAGATTTGAGTAGATGACATCTACTTAGCTGTTTGCTTAAATTTATTTATTTTTTAAGGACAAATATTCAAGTTAAACGATATTTTTGACCATAAAAGGGCTTGCACCAAGTTTCACCAATTTCTTGGCTCAATTTTGAAGCGCCCTTTTCTTTTTTTCAAGTCATATGCACTCTTTCTGGAAAGTCAACCAAACATTTCAGTGTTCCAAGGTAGTGCTGTCGCAGTCAGTCGCAAAGTCGCCAAGTCGAGGAGCGATATTTTTTAAATTAAGTTTGTCTGAAGGCGCCCCTAGGATTTAAAAAATTGTATTAAAATTCTCAATATGAAAATTTGACTGGAGGCGCCCCTACGACTTAAAAAAATGTATTGAAATTCTCAATATGAAAATTTGACTGGAGGCGCCCCTACGACTTAAAAAAATGTATTGAAATTCTCAGTATGAAAATTTGACTGGAGGCGCCCCTACGACTTAAAAAAATGTATTGAAATTCTCAATATGAAAATTTGACTGGAGGCGCCCCTACGACTTGAAAAATTGTATTGATATTCTGAATATGAAAATTTGACTGGAGGCGCCCTTATGGCTGAAAAAAATTGAACAGGGGTGTGCTTATGGGTAGATTTGAGTAGATGACATCTACTTAGCTGTTTGCTTAAATTTATTTATTTTTTAAGGACAAATATTCAAGTTAAACGATATTTTTGACCATAAAAGGGCTTGCACCAAGTTTCACCAATTTCTTGGCTCAATTTTGAAGCGCCCTTTTCTTTTTTTCAAGTCATATGCACTCTTTCTGGAAAGTCAACCAAACATTTCAGTGTTCCAAGGTAGTGCTGTCGCAGTCAGTCGCAAAGTCTCTAAGTTGATGCGCGATGGTTTGTTGTTTGTTTTATTTAAATTTAGCTTTGTCACTCTTGCGATGCATAAGTTTTTTTTTGTGGTTTGGTTGTTGTTTTTTATTTGACTTAATGATTTTTGGTTGTTGTGCGCACGCAACTATATGTTTCCCCAAGAGCGAGAGAAGCCGACTAGCTCACCAAAATGTATCAAATTTAGACCAATGATTTCAAATGACTTTCTCAGATTGAAGGAGTAAGCCTACCCTTCAGGTGAATCGATACTCCGAATTGGTAAAAATGTTGGAGCTCGTTTTAAAAGCACAACCGCATTGATTTATTTTTTATTTGTTTGGAAGTGCGCAAAATCTAATTCGTCATTCATTTGCGTAATGCGTTTTATTTTTTTGGCACGATCATCAATGTTTATGAGAACATTATCATCTTTCATATTATAAATACGTGCTTTTCATCCTTTAATTCTGTGCTTACAGTATTTAACGGTGTAGCATTCTTGAACAACCACTTCGCAGCAACAGCCTCACAGGGCATGCAAACCTTATGCATCGCTTTGTCAACATGTTTCCAACAGATGACTTGTGTAGGCTGACTTACTCTTTGTATCCTCTAACATAGGATGATTTTTGACGGGTAGAGTTTTTCGGAACATTTACCCCGAAGCTTTGAAAAAAAGAATACTTTTGAAATCAGTACCATTAATATTAATATTTTTATTGCTGTTTTATTTTTTGATGAAAGAGATCCTCGCTTCTGGTTAAGGTTTTTTTCGAAGTGATAGGGACTCTAAATAAATCGCTCTATGTGGCAACTTTATTCTAGTAGAGGACTTTACTAAGTAATTTCGTTTACTTTAAAGATCGAGAACTGATATGGGAAATGAAACATATATTGATTTTAATTAAGTCATACAGAATACAATGTACACGGTGTGATTATTTAGAGTTCTCCTAGATAAATAAGGTAGGTCTGATATTTTGCACCTTGTAAGAAAGTCTATTTCCCGAAATTTTGAGGGGTAAATTAAAATATAATATTTAGCCCCAAGTGCAACTTCTTCTAAGAATTTTATAACGATCTTATCAGATTTTCTTTGGAAAGTCACTGAAAATTGATTGAAACAATATGCTTATTATATTTTTTAAGCACTTTGGCTACTGAATCGTAAAAAAGATATACGTCGCATCTCGCGGCGTCCGAGACACCATTTGATTATGCTGAGATCGATTTTTCGAAAAAATGCCAAACTTTTAAGGTCTGTACCGAGCTCCGGGGTGCCCCAAAATCAATGTTATATATACCAAAAGATGTGCAAGAATCGGGCCTACACGCCAGTGATGTTGAAAATAAGCGCTTCAGTGGCCAAAGTGCCTTAAAAATTACATTTTCGAAAAAATAATCTTTTACGGGAAAATCCTGAAGGGTATGTGTACAATCGGTTGATAGAACTCTATCGTCGCGGCGAAATCGGTACTTTTTACCTGAAGATTGATTTTAAACTGTCTCAAAACGTTCGGTCGCGATAGAACTCCAGTGCTGTGATCGTCTGATCGTGGAGGCCTGCAGCTGCACCACCAATTAGTGTATTTTTCTCGAAAACAATTTGCGATTGGCCACGTTTTCTTTGCGAGCCCTTCAGAATTGTGCAAAGTGAAGATCGCCTATTCTATTCAACTGCGAACGCTGTTGACAGATGAATATAAACAGACCTGTGACACGCTCTTCCAGTCTGAACAAGTTGAGTACTCTCGCTCTCAAGAATAACATCAACAAACGTAGTCGAAGGGAAATCGACGAAATGGGCGATGACGTCTCTTCGCTTGGCGATCTGTGGGCCAAAATTCAAGGGTTGTTCGAGGATACCAACTCACGCATCGATTCCTGCAAGTCGGACCTGGAAATCCGTATCACCAGCGTGGAAGCTAAGTTGTTGGAGCTAAAACTGACTGCAGTGTCAGCGTAAAACAAGTTTCCGAACGGCTCGACGAAACCCGCAATGATCTGTATGCTGTGTCAAATCAACTGGACCGCCTGGAACGTGCCCATGACCTGATCCTCAACGGTGTCCCATTCAGCCAGAACGAAGATCTGCAGGTGCTGTTTCGAATGATTGCTGCCAAACTTGCGTACAACCCCGCAAACACGCCTATTGTGAGCCTCAAACGCCTGTCCAAACAAGCCATAACCGTTGGAACTTCCCCGCCGATCTTGTGCCAGTTTGCTATCAGGAACGAGAGGATCGAGCTGTATGGCCGCTACCTACGAAGTCGGAACCTGACACTGCGAGACGTAGGCTTTGAAAGTAACAACAGGATCTTCTTAAATGAAAACTTGACACCCCAGGCCCGTGAAGTACGCTCTGAAGCCCTCAAGTTGAAGAAGCAAGGACATCTTCATCAGGTCTACTCCCGTGATGGCATCGTTTGCGTCCGTTCTGCTGCTGGTGCCGATCCTGTTGGCGTATTTTCGACGGGGCAATTGTTGGCGAGCTGCAAGAAACCCCTTTCCTAAAAGTTTTTCTCCTTCCTTCCCAGTTTTTCCCTTGATTCCCATCCACAGCTATCCATGATTCCTTCCCCTCCTGAAAGTCAAAAACCCTAAAATTAACAATCTTCCTTTTCCTTCAAGTTATTCTTTCTCGTAAGCCCCCATCCTTTGACTCCGTTCCCTGAGTTATCCTGTGATTCCCTTTTCCGTCCTGAAAGTTATTGCTGTTGTTGGGTGCCGTTGGAGTTGCTGCTGCTGATCTGGGTGCTGTTATGGGTGCTGCGCTGTTGCTGCTGCCCCTTGGAGACGAGCCTGGTTTCACCTGAACCGCGTTGGTGCCGCTGCTGATGAAGTCTGAAGGTGATGGTGTACTGATAATATTTTTTGTATTTTTAAACATTTCTTTGACCGTTAACATCGATTTGCTGGTTTACTTTTGTACTGGGTGAACTGCGACGATTGTAGGAGTTTGATTTGGAATCTTATAGAATGTTAAGTAGATTTAAGTGTTGCCTCTCATCCCTAGATATTAGTTTAAATGAATTGGGTCCTATAGTATGCTCTGTCTTGAAACTACCTCCACTTATTTTTGATTATGGATAATTCCCGAATTAGAAGTGTCTCTGCAAACATTCCCGTATTGTTTTAAATGCTATGTTGAATCAAGATCATCTAAACATTTGTCACATTAACGTTCAAAGCATTTGTGCTAGGAATTTCTCAAAATTTTATGAACTTAAATCGGTCTTATTAAACAGTAAACTCGATATTATATGTATGACTGAATCATGGCTGAGTGATAAGATCACTGATCAAATGATTGCAATTGAGGGTTATAAAATTATAAGAAATGATCGAAACAGACATGGTGGTGGCATTTGTGTTTACTATCGTGACACTTTGTCCTGTCGTATTGTAAATAAATCCATCTACGATGCTGATTATGGCCGACAAATTACAGAATTTCTTCTACTTGATTTTCGTCATGCTAATGAAAACTTTTTGCTTGCGGTATATTATAATCCCCCTAATCTTAACTGTGCAGATATTTTAAAAAGCCATTTTGAAAATTTCAGCGTTAAATACAATTCTACGTATTTTATAGGTGATTTCAATACCAACTTATTATATAATTCATATCGTTTGCAACACCTTCGAGAAGTTGTATCTAATTTTTGTTATTCTTTCATCAACTCCGAGCCAACTTATTTCTACAGTTCAGGTTGTTCTTTACTTGATCTTTTTATCACTGATTCCCCCACATGGTTCTTAAAATGATCAGATCTCTTTACCTGGAGTTTCTCATCATGATATGATCATTTTTTCTTTAAATTACTCTTTATCTAAAACCTCTGACAGTACCGTACAATTTCGAAATTACGAAAGAATTAATTTTGCTGAACTCCAAAATGCGTTTTATGACTTTGCCTGGGGTGACTTTTATAGCATTGACAATCCTAATGTTCTTTTAGATTTTTTTATGAGAAACTTAACATATCTTCATGATCGGTTCGTTCCATTAAAGTCAATGCGTATAAAACATGAAAATTGTTGGTTCAATTCTGATATTGAAAGAGCCATGTTGAACAGAGATCTTTCAATATCAAATATATATTTCAAATATATATTTCAATTTTCAAAAAAATAGTAATGAAAAACTTAATTTTATATTATTCATTTCGATCCATTCAGTTCGCCTGAAAATTTCATATCAAAGTATAAATATTTCAAAAAATATTAGTTTCTGAAGCTTTCACAACTGGGATCTTGTTTATTCGTTGAGCAACAAAAATTACGATATTATGAAATGAAAATTAACTATTATAATTCTGGTCAGTTTTTTAAACAAAAATTGTTGTTATATCATTTGAAACTTAGGTATCCTGTTCTGCCAAGATCAAATTATGTTTTTTTACGGTTTTGTTTACCATGGCCAAATTGGATGAAAATTGAAAAAAATATCAATTGATGTCTCAGAGAGGGTCCTTCCAAATAAAAAAAAATTGCAAATTTGTTAAAAAGTGTTAACAGTTTAATAACAAGAAAAAAACTTGAGCTAACAAGGGCGTTAGAGATTTAATATGAACTGAACTACTTTTATTGCTATGAAAATTCTTTTAGACGAAATCATTTATTAAGCTGAATCATTAAAATAAACTACTTCGTATTATGTAGAAGGTGATTTTATGAAAATGATATTTCAAGTGAAAAAGTTGATATTTAAGGTGAATTCAATGCTTATCTATTTATTCATGAGCTCAAAGAAGTAAGATTTGTTCAAGAAAAAAGATTTGCCAACAAATCCATATTTTCTTCATTATTTTTTATTTTCATTTCAACGTCGTCTCAATATTATTCTTTATCATATTCTCACAAACTGTTCACAGAGCCATAATGTATAGCAATGTTATGGTTTTGAAGCATGGATTCATTTTACTCGCCGTCAAAAGACTGTGATTGGAAAAATACGTTTCCACTATAAGCGCCTCACATATCAGTTAGTGACTGTCAGCGCCCTAAAAATCAAATATGCACTGTAGGCGCCCTCAGCCAAATGCGCATCTACCTAGCTCAAGCCCATCAAACACACCCCTGCTTTTAAACGCACTTTTAACTATTTGTTTACATAAGTAAAGAATCTAAACAACACAACACTTTTCCCAACACAAAGTTAACAACGAAAATCAGCAGCCACCGATTAAATAACAACACCCGCCGAAGCTCGTTGAAAACTGACTGAAATGTTAAATTCGAAATAAATTCGTTCAGATGCAAACCGCCACGGCGTTCAGTCATTGGCTCGCCGCGGCGATTGAGGGCGAACGATATTGAAACAGTTTGAACGAAATTGAAAAAAATCAAACGTCAAATTCTAACCGCCCTGGCTGCCCGCCTTCTGTCCGCCAGGGCGGTTCCAGGGCGGACCACACGATCAGTAACGTTCGCCGATGCGTAACGTCCGCCCTGAGTTAATATGGGATGTTTTGGTATTTCCAACATGTGCAGTTCTGTGGGGAACTTAATTTTTGTTTTTTTTATGCTTCTCTCGTTTCATTCTAATTTTAAACTTTATCGACAATTTTATGAATGGGTGAGAACGAGTATGTGCGAAAAGCAGTTGGATGAGTGTGCACTAGGGTGCCCAGAAAAAATGACTCCTGCTTCACAAGCGGAAAACGGTTTTTGGGTTATTTTAAGCATCTGTGTGAATTTTGAGCGAAATTGGATGAGATCAACCCATTGATACCCGAGCCTAAAGCTGGTGAAAAAAATGTTTTTCATACAAAAATGACATTTTTTAATCGCTAATAACTTTTCAGGATGAAGTTTTACAGTTTTGGTATGTTCTACAAAGTTGTAGAGCATTAAATTTTCAATAAGAATCTCACTTTTGGGAATATTTGGATGTAAGTAGCGCACCGTGCAGACCAAACCGTAAGAAACTTGGATTTTCCATACATTTTTTCGATTTTTCCCATGCGAATTTCACCTCCGAGTATCAATGGGTAAACGATGACCGATTTTGCTCATATTTGGTCCAGAGTCCTAAAATAGGTCAAGGAACAATATTCAGCTTGTGGAGCGAGGTTTTGAAAAAAGTCCCATATTCTGGGCACCTAGTGTGCACTAGGGTGCTAATGGAAAAATAGTTTTGAGTCAACACCCTCAAATTAATTTAAAACATATATATTCACACAAAAATGTCAGTGTCGTTCCGCTAAAAGCTATTTAGGATCAACTCGGATCGTTTTGCCATTCCAGAAAAAAATGTTCAGCATAAAAATTTCGACACAATCAATGACACAATCTGCGTTTGACAATATTTTGATTTTTTTTAATCGTTCATGCATTTTAAACGTTGAGCCAAAACCGGTTTGTCCTTTGACTCATATTTAGCACTGATACTTAATTTGTCTAAATGAACATAGAAAGAGGATTACCCAAAAAATATTTTTTGTCACCCTAGTGTATACCTCCGCTATTAAAGAGCATCGTCCTCGATATCACACCCGAAACGCAACTGGATTTAGAGAGGAAGGAATTAGTTGTTTTTCAAATGATTCATTTCAAATTTCTGTGTTTGGCCGTAGCAATTTTTTTGGAAGGTGCCAGCCGCACATCGTTGATGTTGAAACCTCTTAACTGGGCCCTCGTCCTGTCACGTCCGTCAATAGTCTTGTCGTACATTACAACTAGAATCAGATCTGCCAATGAATTAGCACACTTCGGCCAAATAAACACTGACGCTGCCCGAGCATGGGTAAATAACAAGGGTAATACACTCAAACCCCGATGGTTTGACACCAACTGTTGTCAAACGAACGGGGTCACTTTAGTTTGACACTCCTTTTATACGGAGTTCACACACTACCAAACGTTTGTTTTGATAGTGTGCGTGAGCGCCGTGTAACAAGTGACAGTTCGTCACTTTTTAGTTTGTGTAACCGGCTCCGTGGCTTAATGGTTACGGCTTCTGCCTCACAAGCAGAAGGTTTAGGGATCAAATCCCGGTCGGTACCTTTGAAATTTGGAATCAAGAATTTGAACATTGAATATGAACAAAAAACGAAAATGAATCAGGTGGGATTCGAACTCACACCTTTGGGTTGGTGGTCTGGGACGCAAAGCAGTCGGCCATCAGAAGGTTTACACTCTATTAGTGAATTGATCCGTAGTGTTGAAACATGCTATATTCTCATATTAAATACGTGCTGGTCCCTGATTTGCCTGAAGGGATTGGAAGTCTAAATATAGATCGATTTTCCTTCAGATGCTTGCTTCTATGTTTAGGCGGGGCCGAACAATGCCCAGCTACCTCGGAATTGGACCGCAAGGAGCTCTGTCATTCTGAAATGGGTCGTTGGAAGCAGTGCGAGGGCTATCACCACCTAATATCCGGGACTGAGATAAGCTGTACAGTCAAACCTCTTTTTACGCGACCTCCTTTTACGCGAAATTTTTTTTACGCGGTTTTATTTACGCGAAGAATTCAAAATAACGCGAACTCAATTTACGCGAAAAATTCAAAATAACGCGGTCCGATTCTAAACTGTCGGAAGTCTTAACCATTATGGTCATATCTTCCTGTTCAACGGGGACCACAATCAAGGTTTTTACCATCAGTAGCTTCGGTATACTCTACATCATATTGGGATGTTCTGGAAAACTAAGAACATCCGGAAGTCACGAATAGAATATCTATCTGTTCAACGGGTGTTTGCACCGGTGTATCCACCATCGATATAGCTTCAGGTAGCTTCAGTGAGCCACGATGGACTCTCTGCGATCTGTTAGAATGTACGAGGTTATCCAGGAACTTCCGGAAGTCATGGCCTGGATATCTACCTAATCAACGGGGGTCTGTATGGCTATATTAACCATCGGTATAGCTTCAGGTAGCTTCAGCGGACCACAATGGACTCTCTGCGATCTGTTAGAATGTACGAGGTCATTCAGGAACTCCCGGAAGTCATGACCTGGATATCTACCTGATCAACGGGAGTCTATATGGCTATATTAGCCATCGGTATAGCTTCAGGTAGCTTCAGCGGACCACGATGGACTCTCTGCGATCTGTTAGAATGTACGAGGTCATTCAGGAACTCCCGGAAGTCATGGCCTGGATATCTACCTAATCAACGGGGGTCTGTATGGCTATATTAACCATCGGTATAGCTTCAGGTAGCTTCAGCGGACCACAATGGACTCTCTGCGATCTGTTAGAATGTACGAGGTCATTCAGGAACTCCCGGAAGTCATGACCTGGATATCTACCTGATCAACGGGGGTCTGTATGGCTATATTAACCATCGGTATAGCTTCAGGTAGCTTCAGCGGACCACGATGAACACTCTGCGGCATGTTGGATTGTTTTGGGTCATCCAGGAACTCCCGGATGTCATGGCCTGTATATCTACCGGATCAACGGGGGTCTATATGGGTGAATAAACTATCGGTATAGCTTCAGATAGCTTCAGTGGACCACGATGGACATCCTGTGGCATGTTGGATTGTTTTGGGTCATCCAAGAACTCCCGGAAGTTATGGCCTGGATATCTGCTGGATCAACGGGGGTCTATATGGGTGAATTAACCATCGGTTTAGCTTCAGATAGCTTCAGCGGACCACGATGGACACTCTGCGGCATGTTGGATTGTTTTGGGTCATCCAGGAACTCCCGGATGTCATGGCCTGGATATCTACCGGATCAACGGGGGTCTATATGGGTGAATTAACCATCGGTATAGCTTCAGGTACCTTAAGTGGCCCACGATGGACAATTTGTGACATGTTAGATTGTGTAGAGACATCCAGGAACTCGTCCTCAAATACGAATGCTAGTTCTAATGGGACATTTATGCGTTGATCAGGTAGATATCCAGGCCATGACTTCCGAGAGTTCCCGGATGACCCAAAACAATCCAACAAGCCACAGAGTGTCCACCGTGGTCGACTGAAGCTACCTGAAGCTATACCGCTGGTTAATATGGCCATACACACCCCGTTGAACAGGTAGATATCCAGGCCATGATTCCGGGAGTTTTGGATGACCTCGTACATTCTAACAGATCGCAGAGAGTCCATCGTGGCTCACTGAAGCTACCTGAAGCTATACCGATGGTTAATTCACCCATATAGACCCCCGTTGATCCGTAGATATCCAGGCCATGACATCCGGGAGTTCCTGGATGACCCAAAACAATCCAACATGCCGCAGAGTGTCCATCGTGGTCCGCTGAAGCTATCTGAAGCTAAACCGATGGTTAATTCACCCATATAGACCCCCGTTGATCCAGCAGATATCCAGGCCATAACTTCCGGGAGTTCCTGGATGACCCAAAACAATCGAACATGCCACAAGATGTCCATCGTGGTCCACTGAAGCTATCTGAAGCTATATCGATGGTTAATTCACCCATATAGACCCACGTTGATCCGGTAGATATCCTGGCCATGACATCCGAGAGTTCCTGGATGACCCAAAACAATCCAACATGCCACAGAATGTCCATCGTGGTCCACTGAAGCTATCTGAAGCTATACCGATGGTTAATATGGGCATACAGATCCCCGTTGATCAGGTATATCCAGGCCATAACTTCCGGGAGTTCTTGGATGACCTAGTACATTTTAACAGATCACAAGGTACCCATCGTAGGTCACGGAAGCTACCTGCAATTATTACGATGGTGGATACACTGGTACAGACCCTTGTTGAACAGGTAGATAATCAGTTCATTACTTCCGGAAGTTCTTGGATAACCCAGAACATCCCAACATGCTGTAGAATATACAGCGCAGGTCACTGTAGCTATTTGAATAACCCGGAATTACATTATTATTATTAAAAAATATAATACTTTATAAAACTAAAAAATACTGAAAACTCTTTTTGCGCGAGCAATTCAAAATAGCGCGAACTTTTTTTACGCGAAAAATTCAAAATAACGCGAACTTTTTTTACGCGATTTTTTTTTACGCGAGAACCAAAATTCGCGTAAAAAGAGGTTTGACTGTATCAGCATTCTTCATATACAAAGTCTGATACAAATTATACTTTCCCATAATTTCGCAACCGGTTAGTGGGTATTGGATTGGACCACACACACACACACACACACACACACACACACACACACACACACACACACACACACACACACACACACACACACACACACACACACACACACACACACACACACACACACACACACACACACACACACAGTTCGTCACTTTTTAGTTTGACTTTGACCAACCAACGGGGTTCAAACTACTTTCCCATAATTTCACTACCGGTTAGCGGGTATTGGATTGGACCACACACACACACACACACACACACACACACACAGACACACACACACACACATACACACGTGAACCGTGGGGACAGGTGAGGGTCCCTGCGGAGCTTAGCTGCCAGCTACCGGGCGGGTTGCAGTTGGCGGATAGCTGTCGGCGATTGCATACATTCATTGCATCGCCCCCGGACTAGCAGCGGGAGGATGTCTAGGACGTGGCGGAATTGAACAAGGGCTCTGTTTAATTTCTTCGAAAAAACCACATGGGTCCGTAAACACCTCTGTCAAGCGATCGAACGCCGCTTTAAGTGTTTTAGCCCAAAACCTCACCAAACCCCGAATCCAAGATGTGACGCGACCCGTGTCGAGGGATGCATGGCTGGGGGGGTTCAACATATGCAATAGCCTTATCAATAAATAATGTATTTTAAGAATTTTATATCAATCTGTCAAAAGTCAATAATGTGTATTCAAAATCAGCATAAATAACAGAATGAAAAACTGAACTTTGCTAAACAAACATTGAAATGTTTGAAAGAATTTCTAAACTGAAGTGATAGGTTCACTTTGAAATAATAATTCTCGTACATACCTTGTTAATCCTCATCCAATCAATCCAGAGAGCATATGATTGCAGCACAATCCATTTTTGCAGCTGATTGGTAAAAGTAAACAAAATTCTAGAAGCCGAATGTCCAGAAAATGCCCGTTAGTAGATCTGTAAGAGAAAATAAAACACAAAGCATCAATTCTCAAACAAAATTTATGGAATAATTAAAAATTCAATAGTAAACAAAGAAAAAGAAAACAAGCAATACTTATCTGAATTTAAAAAAATCGTCGAAAAATATTTGTCGGCTTGACTAGTAGGACCAACATCTGTAGTCACTTCAGGTAGACTCATCCTCCTCCGTGAAACTGCTTTCGAGCCACTCAATTGAATCACCTCCTCCGGAATCACAAGAGGAAGGTTCATCCTTCTGTCGCTGACACTCCAAAATGATAGAAACAATGTCACAGTGTCACGTCCAGTCCCCAATCACCACCATGATGCAGAAACGTAAACAATCACACGCACACTCGCGAAAACACACGGATCAAATACGGTTTTCCCACAAATCGCGATTCTGATGACCCGACGACAAAAACCAAAACAAATCGACACTGCTGTTTTCCTCCACCGAAAACTGTCAAATTCGCCAAAATCATTCCGGCGTTAATCCACGTCTTAACAGCAGCGGCAGGAGGAGGAGGAGGAACGATGACCAGCGGCATGTAGGCAGGAGGATTTAGCTAACGTAATTTTTTTCATAGAGCCACAAAAACACCAACTTTCACATAAATAACAACAATTCGCAACTCTCACATAAAACGACACCAACGAACGCACATTCCCACGGCCAAAATACGCACTTACAACCCGCGGCGATTCGCAGGCTGTTGTTAATCAGTGGAAAACTACTGCACCAAAAACGTAAACAAACCCTTGTCCTTGTCCTGGTGTACCGCCAAAATCCTTTCCTCGTTAATCCACAGCAGCATCTTGAGCAAGAGGATTACTTTTCTGGGGCAGCGGCTTGGCCGAAACTTTCCTTGCACCCGTCAACACGGAGCGAAACTTTTTCTTCGCCCCCCAGCCACAAAAACACAAACAATCACTTAACCACAACATATCACGGCTCCCGAACGCCACGGAACGAACGAACACACACTCCCTCGGCCACAGAACGTACTCACAA